>NC_092051.1:142695417-142995417 GCF_003086295.3 Arachis hypogaea
GAGTGAGATGTTGAAGCTTTTGAGAATTGGGATGTGTTGTTGTGAGTGGGATTTGGAGAGTAGGTGGGATTTGAAGGAGGCTTTGGCAAAGATTGAAGAGGTGAAGGAGATTGGGGATAATAATGATTGTGAAGATGATAATAATAATATTAATAGTTCAAATTCTTATTCTTATGTTAGTGAAGGAGATTTGCATTCTAGGGCTACTACTTTCACTCATGACGATTTCTCTTTCTCAATTATTGCTGCTACTTGATGTTCATGCTCAATAATTCTTGCATATATACCAATACTACAATAATCAATTGTCATCTATTATTAAAGGGTGAATTATTGCAATTTATTCTTCCTACTTTATAATTCCTCTTTTTGTTTTATATTTTTTCTCCGGAAGAATTAAAAAATAATCAACAAAAAATGTTGAAAATGATTTGGTGTCAAATTTGAGTATGAAATATCTAGTAATTTTTTTTGTTTGTTTTCAAACAAACCCTCCCCCAAACAGTAATCTAATAATTTAAAGTTATACATATATAATTTTATACATGTAACATCTATAATTATATATTTATTATATATAATATTATTTAATTATTCTAATAGTGATTAAAAAATATAAAATAAGATAACTTTAAAATGTTTTGAGTTAATTTTCTATTATCTTTCATTTTTTTAACCATAAACTGAAATCAAACTCCTTAAAACGAAAGAATTCGGATATAATTAGTTATTTTTTGTGTTTTCACTCTAACCAAATTTGAAATGTTCATTATTCTTGGATCTTTATTTTATTTTATTGGTGATTTTTCACTTGTTATTAAAAAATAAAAAAGTGCCATTCTATTACAACAAGGGAGAAAGTCAAAGCCAACCCGTGAAGTTTGGTTATTCTCATATAAAGAGATAAACATAGAGCAAAATGTTTGTGGTTATTAAGTTCGTAAAGAGCTCAAATTCTTAAGCAAGCTAAAATCAACACAAAAATGGTTGTTATTATTGTTAATTCAACAAAAAGTAAGATTGGTTATTTTCTATCATGTTTGTCATTCAAACACCAAAAGTCAAAAGAACAAAAAGAAAAGTTTACAACTCAAACAAATACTTCAAAGTCATATAGAAAATTCAAAAGAAAAAGCATGCTACCTTATCTTGCATTGTTCTTTAACAAGAATAGTTTCCATTGTCACAGAGAGTCATGGGCTTTAAATTCGTTAGAAGTTCTCCACAATAGGAATTTGATAAAGCAATACTTGAGAGTTAGAAGGATAGGGTAGTCTCCTTTGATTGCATTGTTTCGTTATTTTCCCTTCAAAGAAGACACGATCAAAAAGAAAGAAATCTTGTAAGGTTTTGAAAAGTGAACGTTTTTTGGAGGAAAGAAATTAAGGTACGTTTGAATTAATTTTTCTTATTTTAAAAGTATTTTCTTTATATAAAAATATATTATTATTTTAAAAGTAACTTTTAAAATCTTTTTGAATAGACAAATAATTAAAGAGTAATTTTAGAGAACAATATTATAATAGTTAATTTTAGCTAACATCAGACACCGTAAAGTTTTAGATATAATAGTAATGCTTTTAGGATTATACTATTTATACACTAAAATCAGCCACCAAAGTCAGCTATGTTAGAATATAAATACACATTGAAAATAAATTAAATCACACATATATTTATACACAAATATATTCACATATATTTATATACAAATACATTGGTGGTGGCTGATACGAATAGCATTTTTGATACTGCTAATGTGAAAACAGGAATCTAAAGAGAGGAATGTGGTTGCAAAAGAATCATTGTGATAAGAAGGAGGGGGTGCATGGAGTAGTGGCAGTAGCAATAGATAATAGTAAGGGGAGCAGACATGCACTTCAATGGGCCACCGAACATCTCCTCACAAAATCTCAAACCGTAGTTCTTATTCATGTCAAGCTTAGGCCAACTTCTCTTTCTACATCACATTCTCTCTTGTCTCCAAGTGAGTATTCTCGTTTTAAAACATGCACATGATTCCCCTGCTCATAGTTTAATCACTTTGTTGATCACAAAAATAGGGATATTTGGCATTGGTGACGGCAAATCACCTTCTAAGGGCCTTGATGACCCCGGCAAAGAGATTTTTCATTCATATCATCTCTTCTGTGCACGCAAAGATGTAAGTAAACGGATAGAACTTATCTTATTTAGCATTTATTAATTATTATCGAACATTTCATATATGTTTGCACTTTTGTTATTGATTTATAGATACGTTGCAAGGACATACTCCTAGAAGATGTAGATGTAGCGAAAGCATTAACAGAATATGCTTCCCAAACAATAATAGAGCATTTGGTGTTAGGGTGTTCAAGCAAATCTACTTTCCTTAGGTAATGTTAAATTAATGTCCCTCCATGTTGGACTTGTAAGAATGATTTACTGAGGAAAGGTTTTAATTTGACAAGATTCAAGGTAGCAGATATTCCGGGATTAGTATCAAAAGGGGCACCAGATTTCTGTACAGTGTATGTGGTTTCAAAAGGAAAGATTCATTCAACACGATCAGCTTCTCGTCCTGCTCCTTCCCCTTCTCCTTTGCTTCCACACCTTACCCAATCCAATTCTAATTTAACCTCTGCTTCTGACCCACGTTTGCCTGCTAAAAGCCATGGAAGACGATCCTTTGATGCACCTCGTAGATCACAAGAAGTAACGGATACAATGAGGTTAGTGGCCTTCATTGGATAAAAAATGTTTTAGTATTGATGTATGATAGAGTAATAATTACGAAACAGTAATGCTAGGAGTCAGCACATTTTGTGATTTGTAGTCATCAATTAGTCATCATTAATATTTTTAATGATGTGAGATTACATACTCTTTTCTTAATGGTTAAATACTCGCTAGATTTTAATGAAATTGCTGGCTCGTGAAACTTTCTCATTACGAAATTGAAAGCAGGTCGCCATTAACTCGGAAATGTATGAATGACAAGTCATATGCAGAAATGTCATGGTCAGATACTGACATAACATTTGTGAGCTCAGAAAGGTCGAGTATAGACCGGATGATTCCTTCGTTATACCTCGGCTCCGATGCAGGAATGTCGAATCCTCGATTATCATATGGCTCTGATATCAACATTGATGGAAACTACAGCTTTGAATCTGTTCATCATCCTAGGATGTCTATGGATAGTCTTGCCGACTCTCCTGAATTCTCATATGTTTCACATGATACTGATGGGGTCTTATCTTCCTCACATGCCACGGTAAGCTAACAATTCATCAAATATTTCTACTATCTTTCATTTCCTTACGTGGACTACAATTTTATAGGATGATGTAGAGAATGAAATGAGGAGATTGAAGTTGGAGTTGAAGCAAACCATGGAAATGTACAGCACAGCATGTAAAGAAGCTCTCACAGCAAAACAGAAGGTATAGATTCACAAATTTTATGATAACTCTTAACAAAATAGATAAAAGAAAAGAGTGGGTTCTGATAATAAATTATCAGAAAAAATATTTTTTACCTTGAATGTTTCACAATTTATTCAAACTTTCACTTAATCATTTTATTATAAAAAGTAAAATGTTTAAAATTGAAACATTGAGAAATAAAGTACTTTTGTTTTTTTCTTATATATATGACAGGCTATAGAACTTCAACGTTGGAAATTAGAAGAAGAGAGGAAATTAGAGGAGGCAAAGCTGGGAGAAGAAACTGCATTAGCAATTGTAGAAATGGAGAAAGCTAAAGCAAAAGCAGCCATTGAAGCAGCTGAAGCACAAAAGAGGATTGCAGAACTAGAAGCACAAAAGAGACTTAATGCAGAAATGAAAGCAATCAAAGAAGCAGAAGCTAAGAAAAGAGCACTTGATGCTTTGGCACAAAATGACATCAGGTGTAGAAAGTACTCAATTGAGGAAATCGAAGCAGCAACAAATTTTTTTGCAACTTCCATGAAGATTGGAGAAGGCGGTTATGGTCCGGTCTTTAAATGCCTTCTTGATCATACACCTGTAGCAGTCAAGGTTCTGCGTCCTGATGCAGCACAAGGAAGGTCCCAGTTTCAAAGAGAGGTAAGGAAAAACAACATAAAGAAACAAGGTTGTTAGACATTGAATATCTACTAGAAAAATGTTAGAAGATCCTCAGAATCTATTGTTTTTGGCTATCAGTTAGTCACTGATTTTTAAAAATATAGGATAAAATACGTTGTTAGATTAATAGAGTAAAGAAATTGAATTGATGTTAAGTGATAACCAAAGATAATAAATTCTGATGGCCATATATCATTTCTCTGTCTAATATACTTTTCTTACTTTACATGTTTGAATGTACATAATAGGTTGAGGTACTGAGTTGCATCCGGCATCCTAACATGGTACTCCTCTTAGGAGCTTGTCCGGAATACGGATGCCTTGTTTACGAGTACATGGCGAATGGAAGCTTAGAAGATCGACTCTTTTGTAGAGGAGACACTCCTCCACTCCCTTGGCAAATCAGGTTTAAAATAGCAGCTGAAATCGGCACTGGCCTGTTATTCCTCCATCAAACAAAACCAGAGCCTCTTGTCCACAGAGATTTGAAGCCGGCTAATATCCTGCTTGACCGAAACTGTGTTGCCAAGATCAGCGACGTAGGTCTTGCTAGGCTAGTCCCGCCGTCGGTCGCTGACTCGGTCACACAATACCATATGACATCTGCTGCTGGAACTTTTTGCTACATAGACCCTGAGTACCAACAAACAGGAATGTTAGGTGTAAAATCTGACATATACTCCCTTGGGATCATTTTTTTGCAAATTTTGACGGCGAAACCACCAATGGGATTGGCTCATCAAGTTGAGAAAGCCATTGAGAAGGGAACACTTGCCAATGTGCTTGATCCTAAAGTGCCTGATTGGCCAATGGATGAGGCTTTGAGCCTCGCAAAAATTTCGATCAAATGCGCAGAGCTAAGGCGAAAAGACAGACCGGATCTCGGCAGGGAGGTCCTACCAATACTAAATAGTCTAAGGTCATTGGCTGAAAATGGTGTTCTACATTTCAATGGCTATGTCAGCCCATCCAACCAGAGCCAAATTTCTGTTCAGTTGGTATGTCCCTTTGCTGTTCTTTCAATTATACATATAGTTTTGGTCATGTTCTAATTCAAATATTATCTTCCATAACATACATATGTTAATTCAATACTTGCATAGCATAAGTTCACACTAATTAACATGAAAATGTTTCAGGATGGAGCTTCTTCTCCTTCACTTGCTTGTTCTGAGGAGAGCCCAACGAAGCCATCCATTTCAGACCCTTAATCACAAGTCAAAAATAAGTAATCCTTGAGCAAGATAGAAAATTTTGTTAAACACAACTGTGTTTTGGAGTATAGTGTAAATACATAAATGATTAGAATTCTTCATTCCTTGATCCCAGCATGTAATTTTTTGTTAAAAACTTGTAACTTTTGTTTTCTTATTTCATTTTAGATTTGTTAAAAAAAAAATTGGAAGAGTCATAGGCAAAGGACATCCTACATAAAATAAGTCTCTCTACAAACTACTCTATACAATTAAAACCTACAATAATCTTATTTTTCCTTCATTATATATTTTTTGTAAAAATGGTTACTTTCCACTAAAGAGAGTTATCATCAATGTCATTAATAATTAGTAAATTCACATAATTCTAGAGTGATCAATTCTAAAATAAATGCTGAATGCATAAGGATTGCCCTGAGATTAACCATCTAGCTTTATGATTCTTAATCGTGCCGTTGAAAACTTTGGACTATGTTATTTTAGAAATTAGCTTTAAAATCTGTGTAAAGAAAATAAAGTAACTTAAAATTTGGTGCATCTACAATACATTCAGCTTTAAATGATTAGAGTCCGTTAATGATCTCTTCTTAAATTTATTTTATCCCTCTGGGAAATATATTTTTTGAATTGGCGAAAAGAAAAGCTATTTTTTATTATGATAAATAATAATAATGGATTATCGTTTTCTTTCTCAAAAAATTGAAAAATGAATAAACTAGTTTTACTTGTTTCAGATAGGATATTGTAGTTAGAAACTAATTCATCTTTATATATGATATCACAAAAACATGGCATTTCCGGAACAGGTGAGAATTTTGTATGGTTCATCTTGCGTGGACTGGAATTTCTGTCCCTTTTAATCCAGATACAGGTGTTCTTTTAAGCCTGTTCAATTGTTCTAATGTAAAAACTCCAAGAGCCCTCGAGCTGTATGAAGTGTTAAAGGAGCTTGTGTAATTTACAATGATAACCATTGGGTACCGTTTCTCTAAAATTAAATCAACTACATAACCAATAGATGTCAAATTTGTCACACATGGTGGAGGGCTTCTCATCATTGTTGATAAGGAAGCATCCAACTGCACAATGAATAAATTCATATAATCAAATAGTAAGAGTCCCAAATAATCGAGTGAGAGGAATGCATATGATTATTAATGATAAATATGTGTTAATTGCAGGCAGTTTTTCTCCTTTTTTTTTTCACTTATTAATGATATATAGATAGATATCTAGTGGTTAATTAGGTAGCGGATTTTTCGTAAGTACATAACAGTATTGTACTATTGTTATTCATATTATTAAGCACTATAACCAAACCCAAAGGCAAGGACCAACCAAAAACAACGATGTTCAACCATATACATGGCTTAAGTACCCTATTATGCATTACAACTTAAGTAAATTTAAGCCTTGATGAGACAGGGAGTGGAACAGATTAAAAAGCAGCATATTAGGTTTTCTGCAAGTCATCGATGGAAGCAAAATTTAGGGTAAAGTATTTTTTTGTCCTAACGTTTGTGATTTTATTCAAAAATGCGACTAACATTTAATTTCATTCAATTTTGTCCCTAGCGAGTTTCAATTCACGTCAAAATTACCCAAGTGTTTTCAATTTTGTCCCTAACGCTTTAGATGAAGTTAATGTCTAGTAGTAATTTTGATACAAATCGAAAACGTTATGGACAAAATTAAATGAAATGGGTATTTTTGAAGAAGCTCACAAACACTAAAGACAAAAAGCATACTTTATTCAAAAATTTATTAAAAACTGTAGGGTTTCCTATGCAAATCCAGAAGATAACAGAGTTTAATGAAACGGTAATTTCACAACGTTCCGAGCTAACAAAAACAATACCTGATTGCAATCTTCACGGTGCAACAGCCCTATACAGCTCCCCCACTCGTCTATAATAGGAACAACTTTATCCTTAAAGAAACGCATGGCCACTTTCTCCAGCTTTATGGTACCATGTAGTGGCTGCGCCGCTTCAAATGGTACCATGAAATTCTCAACTGGTTCATCGGGTGAAACCTGAACCAAGATAATGTAATTAGACAACATGCAAGTTCTCCAAGTAGAACCTATCTTAACATACTACAAATTCAAATCAAACAGTCATAAATCTCAACAAAACTTTAACCACACACAGCTTCAGAAGCATGTTGAAAAAACTCAAGCATTTTAGTTCTTTAACATTACAGCACGGGGCCTTGTGCAGGAATGTTAATGATACAAATGATAAGTACCTCAGGAAGTAAGTAAGGACTAAATATAGATTTGGAAAATCCCAAGATAGCCTCAATGCGCGAAGCAACCTGAAGCACAAAAACATGGGCAGCTGTTAACATTAACTATTTGAGAGAAAATAATGGATGTCAATGAGAGTTAGCTTCTTCAGAAAAGGTTGCATTGTGATGACATTTGGGAACTGCATTACATGTGATCCACAGATCCAGGGCAATACTATATTTATGAAGGAGACATTTAAAAAACAATAAATTAAAATTAAAAATGAAGATATTCAAATCAAGCTAAGCATTTAAAAAATTTAATACCGCCATAAATTCAGGAAAATACTATTTACATACCATGCCTCCACGACTGGTCCATGATATGCCTTTCCATCTTGAAACAATATCAGAAAGAATTTTAGCAGCAATATCAACCTGACCAAAATAATGCAGAATCCATTACAAAGTTGCGGTTTATTAACTTCAAATGCCAGGTTCGCACCCCCTTTCTCTCGTTTTTTGAAACAGAAAAGGGTATACGTTAAGGTCCAAGTTAATAACCAGGTTCTTCTCTACATCATATGTAGCAACAACCAATTTCACAAAAATGAAGAAAATCAACAATCTGGAATAACATAATGTAAAATCATGTGGAATACCAACTCTAATTACTATCCAAATACTCTTGCATTATATAGTACCACTATACGCATTCGTGCTGCATGTCGATAGAATTGATTGGATATTATGGCAGAGTATCTGCCAGTATATTAGTAGAATAGTAGCATGTATTACAGCGGAATATTTGCTCATCCGAATCTGCAAGTTCTGTGGGATTGTGCATCTGTGATTATGTATTCAAATTCTGTAGGTTAGCATCTGAAATTAGTGTATATTTACTCTATATATATATCAGAATTCTCCAGCAGGAGGAGAACACGCAGTTTTACCTACATTGAAGTTCTAAAACTGTAGACAGCGGCTTCTTTACAAGTTTTACCCACAAAGATGTTGAGTGCTAGGTATACATATTCAAAGAACAAAGGTTCTCTACCAAGTTCTTTCTCTTTATATGACAACAAAGCACCTAATAATAAAAGACTTTTCCACCACAATGGCAATAATACTAGTGAAAGACATCGTAGTACCTGGCCAGCATTCAGTGCTGCTTCCATGAGAAGGTGATCAGCTTCTTCCTGTGCAACTGGCAAGATGATCCCTGCAGAATCTGGCCAAATCCGCTTATGCAAATTCTTAACTAGATCATAATCTCCTTGTAAAGCAAAAGCCCGCATCATGGAGAGGTATAGATGAGGTTTTGGCCTTAACTTGGCATTCCTACCAGCTTTCTTCAATATTTCTCCAAAAATACACAAAGCACCTAAAAGCACAATAGAAATACATTGGTATCACAAGTTGAGATTAGTTCTACCCCTTAATTTGAGAGACAAGGATAACTCATTAATTTCAGAAACATGAATTTGGTTACTATTTATCATCACTCCTCACAAATTCAAAATAACGTCAATTTATATTTTTAAGTCTTCCTGAAATTATCCTAGTTCTCTAACAAGAAAAGTAAGAAACTTGTAGTAAAATAACAACATACCCTTAACCGAGCCACATTTTAGTAAAGCATCAATTATTGCAGTGTAAGCAGTTCTGTCAATGTTTAATTCATGGCATGATTTCATTTCCAGCACTATTCTCAGAACTGAAGCAAGATCTTTTGCCTCTCCAAAACCCTGTATTTTACATAAAGAAACTGAGAAAGTTGCTGCTGGAGAACCATCCCAAACCAATAGAAAAATTTAAGATAGTGTTGTAACTATTTTTGTTCAAAATACATATTGGGAGTATGAGCAAAGAGACAATGTAAACTATGTGTGGAGCATAAATATCCATTGAATTAATATAATGGGCAGATAATGACATTCGTTAAAATAAATCTAGACAGTACAAACCAACTAAGTCTTTTCTAACTAGCTGAGAGAACAATATTAAATGGATCAAGCAATGCCATATTGTTCTAATAGTAAACCATGTCTATAGATAAACCATTTACCTTTAAAACTTTTTAATGATTTCCCCATAGTTTTCCGTCATCTCCTAACTGTAACTAACTAATTATTAGGCAACTCCATCTTATCTATCTCCTAACAAGTCTTTCCCTGCACATGACCAAACTACTGTAGATGAATTCCTAAAATATTTTTCACAACAAGAGCCAAAGGAATACAGGCCTGTCTAGCTGTCTCAATAATGGGGCCTTGGAGCTACCCCTTAGTTCACTACTGGTGAGTTAAGAATCCTCTAATCGGGAGTTACACACATTATAAAGTGAAAATCACTTTTGAAAGGACGAATTTATAGTTCTATACTACAGCAAAGTAATCAAACAAATAAATAAATGAGAAATCTAACCTTGAGCAATGTTGAATATGTAATGATGTCTGGAAACAGATCTTCATGAATGAATTTTTCTGAATTGCCCTAAAAATATAAAAAGGAGAAACTTCAAAAGGTTTCATATTTATCTACCATAGAAATACTGGACCTGAATTTCAAGTGCTTACCTTCATTTCCTCCAAAAACCGCATTGCAGTATCCATCTTTTCACTCTTGACACATGCTAAAATTAGTGTATTATATGTGAGCTTGTCAGGCCTTAATCCTTGATGTACTATTTCATTGAGCATATTTAGTGCAGTGTGAGGACAGCCAGAGTTTATATACCCCTAAATTTTGAAAATAAGAAGCAATTAAGATTAAAATTCTGTTATAACTAACATTTGCAATCCCTATAACTGCTAAACAATTATCACAATGAAACTTTCGCTCTTACAAGATCATGGTTCAGAGCAAAACCTTCATTAGTAAGTTATATACTGAGACTGGAAAACTGCCACCTTCACGGAACAAAAACCCATATCGTGCAAGGAGGCCATTGGCACGACGCAAGTCTCCTGCACTATAGCATCACAAGTAAAACATCACAATTCAACATGAAGTTTTAGTACAGCTAGACAAATGTATATATCCTAAAGATAGAAATTTCCCCAAACTAAATAAAACATAAAATGCAATGGCAAACTGCAGAAATTGATAATGTAGTTACTTAATAAACAATTCCAGCAGGTACTAAACCCAAATAGAATTGAATTAATACCACTGACAAGCTGTCCTGACCTAATGCTAAACTTATCATAAGTTGTGAAAATCAGTTTAACTATGTTAAATATAAGATCAAACAGTCTGACTCACCTGCTTGAATTAAGGCATTTAGCAAACCCAAAATCAATGGAGCCGACAACTCTGGACTTCCCAAGGCAGTACCATTTTCCACTGATTCAAGCAGCTGAAATGCTTCATCAATTTTTCGCGCCTCACCTAAACCCTAAGCCATAACATTTAACAGAAAGTTAAAGAAACGAAAATAACATAAAATTTTGGCCAATATCAGAGAAAATAGCAATAATCTCATGCTGGGCTCATTCTTAAAACAGTTTTTTTTTTACAAGTGAATATTAATTTCTGTAAGCTTGCAATGCGGTATTTAAAATTCTTTTGGCACTATATTTTCATTTAAAAAAATATATCTTATATAGTAAACAGAATTCTGCATGATAAAAATTAGAAAACAAGTACCACTTTTTGTTTGGTAGTATTTCATTTTATTAAAACAACAATCAACAATCATGTATCTCCTTTAACCTCATCCTAATCATCCTCTTAATTTCCAAACAAGAAAATTATTTAATGGTTTTTCTTTTTAAATGCTCTCAAGATATTAATGTCTTTAAATATTTATCTTGCTTTGAAATTAGGATAAATTTAGGAGAATGTTGAAGAATGTGCTCAATGATTCTCTTCCCTGAATGCACAAGATTAAAGTGGTACAGTAGATCCTCATTATATAGGGAGCTCTAATATCATGAAAGAGAAGAGCATCTAAGAAATGAAGATGCAGGTGCGAAGAATGCATTCAGAAAAGATGGTGTTACTGAACATGAGTGTGGATTATCAGAACTTAAATAACTAGATAATGGTTAGTTCCTAACTGCTATCAGACTAATTACGAAAGTGCTGGTCTAATCTAATCTAACAAACTGTATATGAGGCTAATAAATACTAACTCTATTCCATAATGTTAAACTTAAGATATTCTGAATTGACTATCACTCTAGAACTTCAATACAAAATATCATTTTTATACCATTTTTAGTTACTTAAATCAATTTTTGAAGAAAGTCTGGAATACTTGATCATTTTCTTATCTTTTTACATAACCTTGAAAGACTAGCATTCTGGAATGGAGGAAGTACATGATTACATGTCATTACTCTAATTAAACTAGCTTGTACTTTAGCACCTTCAAGCACATCATATAAATAAATTTGCTCATCATCATAGCAGAACGAAAGAAAGAAATTTTGGAGCAAAGAATAATTTAAAAGTTTGAACACCTTCAAAAGTGTAGCATAGGTGACATTGTCCACACCACAACCCTTTGGCTTCTTCATCTCATCGAATATCCTAAGCGCAGAATCTATGTCACCGCAATGAACACAAGCTTCAATCACGGCATTCATCACTATCGTGTTCAGCTTCCCTAAATCCCTCTTTGCAACTTCAATCTCATCCAAAATCTAAAACCAAAGTAAATAACAACAATAGAATTCAACGCCAAATGCGTAAAACAATTTTACACTATCAACCAATAAAAAATTTCTAACAAAAAGTGTTAAATCATGCTAAGTAACTACCAATATAACAATTACCTACCGCGATTCTTCATCTTCCTAAATTCTTCTTGACACATTGCTTTAGAAATATTATAATTAAATTATCCTCATAAGAATGCTTACCTGGCGAAGCTGTCTTCGGCGAGTGAGTTCAACTACGCGAGAAGTGAGGCGCTTGAGAGTCGTTTTAGAAGGAGTGGAGGTCGTGGTTGCCGAACGACGTCGTGTTGGAGCAGAAGAAGAAGAAGAAGAAGAAGAAGAAGAAGAAGAAGAAGAAAAGGAGAGAGGGATATAAGAGGATGATTGAGTTGGTGGGTTTGAGTGGAATAGTGAAGTAGTAAACGACGAAAGAGGCTGCGTCGTAAGCATTTTCGAGGGTAAATTGCGTCTTAAACGACAACACGCTATCCATTCGCCATGGAAATCTAAAACCACTGCTCTTCTTAGCTGCAATTTTTAATTTGGATTGTGCAAATTGCAAAATGTTCCAAACAGATAGATAGGGGTCAGCACTGCGTTACGGTCGTGTAAAAATATACTTGCTCTAAAGTTTGTATTAAGTTTTCATTTTATATTTAAATTCAAACATTTTAAAATATTTACAGAAAAATCCAAACGAAATGAAATTTAAGACTAACATTGAAACATTTCAAAGTATTAGATCTAAAATTTAAATGAAATAAAATTAAAGTTAAAATTGAAAATATTAGAAATATAAAATATATTTTTCCTTCTTTAAAAGAAAATAAAACAAAGATAATGTAATAAACTAATAATCAAATATTTGAGTATATTTATACTTGAATCTGTGACCTCTAGATGAGTATGGAAAGACGGTGTCATTTAAGCTAGGGGTGGCAACGGGACGGGTAGGGGCAGATTTTTGCTCTATCCGATCCCGCCCCGCCGTATAATGACCCGCATAGAACCCGCCCATCTTCTACCTGCGGGTAGTAAAACGTTGAACCCTAACCCGCAATTATGGGTACCCGTCCCGCCCATACCCTCCACTGTAATTATTAAAATCCAATAAATAAAATTAAATTTCAAAATTTACATAACCATCATCATATACATAACATAAATTAAAATAAAAATTTAAATATGATATAATATTATTAATCATTTATTAATTATTTTACATATATTATACATATTATATATATATCGGGACGGATATTAGGTAATACCCGTCCCTACCCCGCTCCGAGCGGGTAGAGGTGGGGTGGGTATCGCGGATTCGGGTGGTGTTATCATCTCTAATTTAAGCTATAGCTCGTTGACAAGATAGTTTAATTTAAATTTTATTATTGTTAAACAAAATATAGGAATTTTAATATCTTATCATTTACAACTCTAGATTAGGAGTTCTATATGAATTATCGTAAGAAGATTAAAAATTATATTTTTGAAAATAAAAATTGAGTTAATAGTCAAAAGCGTTCTTAAAAGATATTTTGATATCTATTTTCGTCCCCAAAAGAATAAATTAATCAAATTCATTCTCGAAAGATAATGAATCTGGTAGCGTTAGTCCTTCCGTCATCTCCTTCTATGGTAAAATTCCTTATGAGGCATTCTATTAAACATCTTATATGCATCATGCTTAACCAAACAGACCTTATCCTATGGTGAAATCCCAAGACTTCATGCAGAGAAGAGTTTCTTGTATATTCTTTGAGCATGGTGTGGCAAAGTACATCAAGCTTGTCGTGGTCGTCGATGGTGTCAAAGGAAAATGAGGTTTTGGAGATGCCGTCGAGCCCTGCAGAACAAGTGCTAGTGGTAGAAGCCGTTCTTGATGAAAATGGGAAGGAATTGGCGGAGCTCGGTGAGAGAGTT
The DNA here is from genome assembly GCF_003086295.3 of Arachis hypogaea. Taxonomy (NCBI): domain Eukaryota; kingdom Viridiplantae; phylum Streptophyta; class Magnoliopsida; order Fabales; family Fabaceae; genus Arachis; species Arachis hypogaea. Next base: position 142,709,548 of record NC_092051.1, read on the forward strand.
GCATAACTCTAGGAGTGCCGCGAAGAAACTATCTAGCCACCGACGATAGAAAGAGCAAATATCAGAATAAATGGCACGGAGTGCGGCACGATATCCGGGAAGGCATAATGGAATCTTGAGTGCTACAGTGATGATTGATAAAGGTCAGCAACATGGTGCTACGGTGGTTATGGAGTTTTAGGGAAGAACAACATCCATGGCTATTCAGGTAAGAGTTAGTGGTTATGCAGTTTCAGCACTGAGGAAGAAAATCAGCAAGGAAGAAAATGGCTAATGGGTGGGGTTTTTGGGGCTGGTGGGTTAGGTTTAAGCCTTTGTTGGGCTAGCCCACGAAAAGGCGAGGTCGTTTTATGTGTTAAAATGTAACTTAACATGTCACGTCAGTTTTTATTAACACCGTTAGTAAGGAAGATGATAGAAAGACTAACGCAACCAAGTCCGTTATCTTTCGGGGACGAATTTGATTAATTTATTCTTTCGAGGACAAACATAGAAATCAACGTATCTTTCAGAAACCATTTTGACTATTAACTCAATAAAAATTGGCTTAAACACTCCAAATCTACCTTATTTTTTAGCGTTTCATTTTCTTCTGACCAACCAGTAATTAAAGGTCATTACATATTTAATATCGAATGATTACCTACTTTAGTTGGTTGGTTAACTCATTTTGTTGACCGTGAAAAACAATGAATCTTCAATTAGCAAAAAAAAATCGACAAGAATTGATTCTTCAACTAAAATCTCCTTTTCTCTTTGAAGTCTGAACTCTCAACCTCTTCCTCCATCTTCTCATCAACTTCTTCTGCAATAGGCATTTTCGTTGTTGGAGCAATTTCTACAACTCCTGAATATGCAAAAGCTATTCCTCTCTAATAATAAGATCGCTAGCGAGCTTGCATTTCTTCTTCCCTTCCTTTCCTCCTTCTTTTCCTCTCTTCTTTCTTTCTGATTTTTTCACTTCTAGCGTTCAATCATCCGACTCTGGTTTGTTTTTTTTCGTTTGTTTTTTCTTTAATTTCAATAATCTCTCGTGCTGTGTTTTCTCCTTTTTTTTTGTTTGATTTTTTCCCTTTTATAGTATTATAGTTAAGGTTTGGGGGTGTCAAAAATTTTCGGGAGGCAAAATCCTCGCAGAGACCACCTTGAATGGGCCCAAATGGCGAAAAAAATTTTCTGCGAAGAAGGAGATGTGGGGACAAAATTCCCCCGAAGCAGGTGCGGGGATCCTTGTCCCCGCATTCTCTGCATTTCCCGAATATATTAAATTACTTAAATACCCTTAGTAGTTTATTATTTACTTTGGTTTTTTAGTCATTTCATCTTCTATATATATATTGAAAAGTTAAAAACCCTAATCCTTTTCCCACTCACTAGTGCCATGATGAATTCATATTTTACGATAATTTTTTGTTAGAATTGAGTGAATTTCATCATATAAACCTATACTTATTCCATCAAATAGCATGCTTTTGAGCTTTCCTCCTAAATTGTGCTTAATTATGAAAATATGCTCTTTTGTGCCTAATTTGACTTTTTTTATTTCATTTGCCTTCCATTCGATACCTTGATGTTGTTTGTGAGTGATTTCAGATGTATAAGGTAGGATGGTGAGAATGGAAGAAGAGCAGGCAAGGAGGAGGAAGCATGAAGAAACAAAGGAGAATTGCAAATTGATGTGTGCGTGCTCACAGCCACTTGTGCATACGCACAGGCAACGAATCAGAGCCAAGTGTGCGAGTGCACAGCATCTGACGCATTGTACAAGCATCCAACGCATCGCGGAGTGTGCGTGCGCACAACCCCTTGTGCGTACGCACAGGTACCCGCACATGCCTTCATTAAAAATGCACGTAACTCACGATTTGAGGGGATTGGAGGCCCATTTTCTGCTGCTAAAGGCTCATATTGGAAAGGGCAAACCTTGTGGAAACATAGTATATCATTAGGGTAGTTTTTAGAGTAGTAGTAGGAGGCTTTAGTTTAGTTTTTCTCTAAGTTTTCTCTCATCACCATTAGGATTTATATTAGGGTTTTACATTTCAAGTGCCATTTCTATTTTTGATCTTGCTTTGTGCTAGCCTCCATTGTAAGTATCTCTTAATTACTACTCCTTTTAGTTACAATTTTGATACTCTTTCTTGTAATTAAAGTCATAGCTTTAATCTATATACTTTTTCCAATTTTGATTTCTTGTTGATGATTTTGATGATTGATGATTGTTATATGCTTGGTTGAGTTGTTATTGTTCCTTTTTATCATTTGATGCTCATAGTTTCAAGCATTTTCTTAATTTTCTCATGTTTTGCATTTTTGCCCACCAAATGTTTGTGGAAATATCAAGTTTAATTATGGGCTAAATTTCCACCTCTTGGCTTGGGAAAAATGAGCAATTGGGTTCCTAGAGTTGGAATGTCCAACATTTAGTGATAATTCTTGGATTGTTAATTGTTCTTATTTCCACTAAAGCTAACTTGTTACTAAGGCAATTAGCAAGTGAGTTAGGATTTGTGGATTAAGGACAACTATGCTCCTTGACTTACTCTCCGATGTGAGGATTAACTAAGTGAGATTAATCCATTACAATTGTCATAGTTGTGGTTCCAACAAGGAAATGTCTCTAGCTCATCTCAAGCCAAGACTCCATTTATGTTTTGAATCATACACACACACATACATACATCAATCTCTTTTATAGCTTATTTGTCTATATTACATAGCTAGTTCTTTAATTCCTTTATTAGTTCATTACTTGTAATTTTGAATGTTCTTTTATTCCTTTAATTGTTCATATTTTTATTGAAAATCTTGTTGCCTTCACAACCAAAATTGCACACTCATTGATCACTAGGTCTTTGGGAGACGATCCGGGAATCAAAACTCCCGGTTTATAATGGTTTTGAATTGTGACATTTTTTTTATTCCAAACTTTGGTCGGGTGTTGTTTGTCGGTTGTGACTATACTATCGACGTAATCACAATCTTTGTGCAAAAATTTTCTAACCGACGATCCGGCGCCGCACCATGCCACTCACCCAGTCACCCTCGCCCCTCCTCGCGACACCCCCTTCTGCGTTCTCTCCATCCTCACTGCACCCAGCCAGCCACCTCCAGACACCTTTTTCACTACTGTCTGTCTCACCACGCCGTCCCACTCACCGTGCCATCACCAGGCACTGCGGCGTTCTCTCTCCCGACGCTTTTCCCTGTCCTGCACGGCGCCATCACCGCACCATACCGTTCCCCTCTGCTGCACTGTTGCGACTTTATCTTTACCCATTTTCCTTTGCCAATCGCCAACGTTGCTTCTCTGTTGAGTCCGTTCAACTCCTGTACCGCCGCTGTCCTGCATTGCTACTCTGCGTCTCTGCTCTTCTCTTTGCCGGTGTTTCTCACCTCTCCGGCCATTTCTCCCTTGTCCCTGGTAATATTAGCTGCTCTCTCCTTTTTTTTACTTGGATTTTGACATTTTACTTCATTAATTTGATTTCATGCTAATTAATAATTAGTTTCTGATAATATAATTTTTTATATTCTAAAATTCTATTTTTTCTATGAATTTGATTTTGATTTTGATTTTTTGATGTTGGTGGCTGTTGTTTTTGTTAATGAATGCGGTTATGTTTTTGTTGGCTGTTTTGTTTACAGATATATGATTGTATTTCCAATTTTTCACCATATCTCCCTTTTTGCCATGCTGTGTTCATGCTATTCCTCCTTTGCAATACAAAAAACTCCCATGACCGTGTAGTGTGTGGTTTATCATTAATTAAAAGAAGCCCTATTTTACTTTTTTGTTGTTTATCATTAATTAGTGATCTTTTATCCTTCTCTGTTTTTTGCCATTTTTGCTGATTTGTTATGTATTCTTTTGTATCTGATTTAATCTTTTTTTGTTTTCTGAATTTTATCTTTGTATCTGAAGTTGAGTTAGAATCTAATTTAGTGTTTCTATATTGAATCTTAATTTATTGTTTCTGTATTAAATCTTGCTGTTTATGTACAAGATGGATAATTTTAGCTCAACTCCTATTGAAAATAATAATGAGACAGAATCAACACAAAGTGATGATGGTCAAGCAATTGAAGCAAGTCTTCAAGAAACACAAGAGGAAGAACAAAAAAAAATACAAGAGGGAGGACAAGAAGTTAACCAAAGCGTGCAGAGCAGTCCTAACAAAAAAGGATTAACTTCCCAGGCTTGAAAGCATTTTAGGATGGAACAAATAGATGGAAAGTGGAAGGCAATATGTAGATATTGCGAAAGAAATATCGGAGGTGCACTACAAGAAAAAAGGCATGTGGCCACGCTTTTTTCCTCTGCTTGTATTAAATCGGAGTTCTTAAAATACTTTTCTCTTGTCTTATCCCTCTTTAAATAACAAAAAAAAAGAATAAAAGAAAAAAACTGAAAGCATGATTTTAAGTGTATATATTCTTGGCAGCCTTTTCCTTATTTTCCGTTTGGATGTTTATTTATCCAACTTTTGCTTGTCAAGCACAAGATCATGATTCTTTTAACTTCTGCAATTTGCAGGTATTGGAGGCAAGAGCTGGGTTCTATGAAAAGCCAATTGCTACAATAGATTTTGCATCACTACATCCATCTATTATGATGGCCTATAATTTATGTTATTGTACCCTGATAAATCTTAACTCTTCATGTTTCTAGCTGCTACCACGAGCAACTTAGTATTTTTTTATCCCCTGTTGTATTTATTTTTATTCATTGGGGTTCATTGATTTTTTTTTTTGGGTAACAGTTTTGACTTTTGAGCACTTCTTGTTTACTGTTTTAAGGTGACTTCTGAAGATGTTTGAAAACTTAATCTCCCTCAAGAATCAGTGAACAAAACTCCATCTGGGAAAACATTTGTTAAATCAAATTTGCAGAAGGTCTGTTGCTTTTAGTTTGGTATTTTGAGCATAGTTTAGTTTGGTGTTATTGTACTTTTAGATTTGTATTTACCAATCAGTGAGCATAGTTTAGTTTCTGTTGCTTTATTGTTCTTGATATTTTGCTGCAGGCTAGTATTGGAATGGATAACTTGAACGCTTAATGCACAAAGTGGAGCAGTTTTAGGTTGATTCTGATCTTTTACCAAGTATTTAGGCTTATGAGCATCTCTATTAGTGTAATTTGATATATTATGAGCCGTTCTAACTTGTATTATTTCTGTATTTTTCTTCGGTTTTTAGTTTTGGAATTTGAACTCGAGATTTATTTTGTATTTAAATATTAGTTTTTTAATGTATAAAACAATTATAGTAAATTATAGGGCAAGTTACTTAAATAAATAAATTTGAGAAAAGCTTTACTCAAATGTGCAAAACTGGATATGGTTACCCGTATGTGCAAAAACTGATTATTATGTAAACCGTGGCAACCCACCACGGTTTCACATTGTTCATAAACCGTGGTGAGTCAAGGCGGATTATGAAGGAGAATTTTTGAACGTAAACCGTGGCAGGTCACCACGGTTTACTCAGGATTGCTGGCGTGCATAAACCGTGGTGAGTCACCACGGTTTATGAAGAGATGGCGAAACACATAAACCCCTATGGGTCACCACGGTTTACTATCACTGGAAATCTATATATATGCGAGTGATTCTAGCTCATAAGAGATCATTGTCACAATGGCTAGTGAGGAAGAGAGTTTTCTTGCCCTAGTGCATTGCTCTGGGAAAATAAAAAAAAGTAAAAGCCACGGTGTGAAGTTTACCGACAAAGAACCACTAAGTATTTTTATTAGTTCATTGATGACTTTGTCAGATCTGAAGAACAGCATCTTGGAGAAGCTGGGAGTTTTGGGTAGCAAGTGGGTGAAGAAATTATTCTACAAGATTCCCATGGCGGTTGTATCGACCGGTGTTCAGTATGAAACATTTGCGGTTAAAGCTGATGAAGATATAAGGGTTCTGTTCTACTGTGTAAGGAGTTTTCCCGAGATCAGAATCCATGAGTTGTTCGCGAAGCTGGAGGTTGGTGTCGATAGTTCCGGGGCATCCGCCCCAGTTCCTTGCCCAGGTTCCGCGGTTGGTGCATCTAGTTCGATGCCTGCGGTCAGACCGGTTCTTCCGCCGGTTCAATCACCTTCGTTTGCGGTCGATTTAGCCCGAACGGAGGTTGTTGGTTCTATACCTTTGGAGAATGCAGTAGTTGTTGAGCCTTCCCACGTTGTGGACACCGGTGGCGGCCTCGTACCTTATATTGAAGATTATGGTGCACCTGATCAAGTAGAGAATGCAATGCGTGACGATGAGTCTGAGCAGGAGCCTGTTGATATTGATGGTGACAGCGACGATCACACCGGTGGCGATCCACATCCGCAGCATCGGCCATCAAGTTCCGGTTCTCATCAGCAGCCTCCACACTTCTCGACACTAAACTTGGAAGCCCTTGGTCAACAGGAAGACAATGGTAACAGAGTGGGGGGATCTTCTGCAGAATTTCAGATTGGCCAATCATTCCAAAGTAAGGATGAAGCTGTCCTGAGTGTAAAAGATTATAGCATCCGGCGAGGTGTTGAGTACAGAGTCATTGAATCGGATCATTTGAAGTATCATGGAAAATGTAAGGATTTCGGCAAGGGTTGTACTTGGTTGATTCGTGTAGCGCTTCGTGCACGAAAAGGGACTTGGGAGGTTAGGAGGTACAACGGGCCACACACATGCCTCGCAACTTCTATTTCAAGTGATCACCGTCAGCTGGATTACCACGTTATCTGTGCGAGGGTTCTTCCTATGGTTAGGGCAGATGCTGCGGTTACGGTAAAGGTACTTCAACAAGCGACAGAAGCTGATTACGGTTTCAGGCCTAGTTACAGGAAGGTTTGGATGGCTAAGCAGAAGGCAGTGGCACAAATATATGGAGATTGGGAAGAGTCTTACGCGGAGTTGCCATGTTGGATCCTAGGGATCCAGGCGACAATGCCGGGAACAATCACGGTGCTGAAGACGTCTCCTGTTCGAGTTGGTGGTAGGGTTGATGAGTCCACGGAGTACTTTCACCGGCTATTCTGGACATTTCCAACCTGTGTCGAGGCATTCCGGCATTGCAAGCCCCTCGTCAGTATTGATGGTACCCATTTGTATGGGAAGTATGGAGGGACGCTTCTGTTGGCGATCGCTCAGGATGGAAACTCGAACATCCTCCCGATAGCATTTGCCCTTGTGGAGGGGGAAAATGCAGAGTCGTGGTCATTCTTCTTGACCAATCTCCGAGAGCATGTGACTCCTCAGGAGGGTATCCTTGTTATCTCTGACAGGCATAATGGGATCAAGGCAGCGCTTGAGGCACCTGAGACTGGGTGGCTGCCTCCTCGGGCTTTCCGGGCCTACTGTGTTAGGCATGTAGCAGCGAATTTCGCCCTAACGTTCAAAGGTAAGGACTCAAGGAGGATGTTGGTGAATGCTGCCTACGCAAAGACTGAGGCTGAGTTTTACTACTGGTTTGACATCATGCGGACTGAGAATCCAGCAATGTGTGACTGGGCCAACCGGATGGAGTATGACAAATGGACCCAACATCAGGATGGTGGTCGTCGATTCGGGCACATGACCACAAACATCAGTGAATGTGTGAACTCCGTCTTGAAGGGAACTCGCAACCTACCGGTCACATCGTTGGTTAAGTCAACCTACGGGAGGCTAGCTCAGCTATTTGTGGTACGGGGACAGACAGCAGAGGCACAAGTCGGATCTGGGCATGAATTCTGTCAGGCCTTGGTCAAGGCCATTGATCGGAACGTAAGAGACTCTAGGTGCTTCACTGTGACATTATATGACAGGCAGCAGTCCGAGTACACCGTCGCGGAGACAACACCAACCGGCAACTTCTCCCTGGGTAGTTATAGAGTTTCTCTTAAAGATCACCAATGCGATTGTGGCCACTTTCAGGCGCTGCATTATCCTTGTTGCCATGCCATCGCGTGTTGCGCCTACTCTCGGCTAAACTGGGCGTCATATGTTCACGAGGTGTATCGTATGAGTGAGGTGTTCAACGTTTACAAGCAGGGGTTTCTCCCACCTATCCCTGAAGGACTATGGCCTCCATACGCTGGGCCTACCATCATTCCTGACCCTAATATGCGGCGTGCAAAGGAAGGTCGTCCAAAGGCAACTAGGATCCGTGGTAGTATGGATCAGTCTCAGGTGGACCAGCCGAAGCGATGTGGGCTATGCCGTCAGCCTGGGCATACGCGGAGGAGCTGCCCCCAGCGAAGACAGAGTGGTGGAGGGGATGCGTAGATCTCATGTCGTGTATTATGCAGTCCAACATGTTTTAGTTGCGTAAGCGTCTATGTAATGTTAGTAATTTATTGTTGGTTAGGTCTGTGATTGTCAAGAGTTTTATGTAATGCAAAAAATTCAGATGAATAAATTCCTGTTATTTTACCTAGTAATGTGTGGTTCCTTTTGTGCATTATAATATAAACCGTTGCTCTACATATGAAATAAGCTGAAACCAGTCAATAGGATTCGTCAAAAGACCAATAACATTTAACATAAGACTGAAAGTCATAAAAACTAAGTAGCAAGCTCAATTCATAAAATAACAAAGTCCCTAACAGATATGAACATACAACATAACTAATCAGAATCCTCAATGGTGTCACTGTCAGCATCGTCAAGCTGGCCAATCAGGTGACCTCCGGTGCCACACAATGGAGGACGCCTCACACGCCTGGGTCTGTGATCTGGCGCTGCTACTGAGGGCTGTGCGGGAGCGGCACTGAAAGCAGATGCAGGTGTCCCTCCTAAAGCAAACCATGGGTCAAACGGAGAACCTGCAGGCTCGTTGAGGTCAACTGGCAACTGAGCCTGAACATCGTCACTCCTGGGCTGCTGATCAGCAAACTGGGCATGCTCCGCAGGCATCTGTGGCCTATAGTCATCCCTAAGCATGTCTGCTATGTCCATGTAGAACTCGGACTCAGTAACATGATCATCAATGTCCATCCCAACTGCCGCGGTAGTAAACTGAGCAAATGCATGTGGGCTAACGTTCCCAAACAGCTGAGAGCTAGTACCCACCTCGAACGTCGGCTGATCCATAGCTGATGCTGATCCAACTACCTCCTGATCGGTCACGTGATGGCTGCCGTCGCCCTGCTCGGATGGTGCTCTGTCAGGCGCACCTCGACGGTTAGGCCGCGCAGCTGCCCGTCTGCCTCTACGTCGAGGAACGCGGTAGTCCACTGCATCCCCAGGCTCAGCTGCAGGAACGTCCTCCTCCAAACGCTCGGCAAACTCCCTCCACTCGCGATCAGTGGTCCGGGTCCCTATACGGCGACGCCGATCGACTCGTCTGTTATCTGGTCTGTCATAAACGTGCACTCTAGGAGGTGCCTGTGACGACCCTCTGTGACGCGCCTCCTCAGTCAACACAATCGGCCTCGGATCCTGAAATGCTACATCTGGGGATAGGAACCTGTGCGCCACACGGCACCACCAATCCAAGTAGTCTGATGATGGACCAGGGTCGAGGACTCGATCGACCCATATGACTGACTGAAGCCTGTCCTCCCAATGCTGGTGCCACTCCCGATAATATGAAGGAAACCACCGGTCCCCACCCCTGCCATCCTTCGCGTGTAGCCAATCTATGTTCAGAGCTGGCTGCGGGAGATGCTGAACACCGCCGAACTGGGGTAGAACCCTATCGACCTGGTGCCACTCGATCGCAGCAAAATATATGAGGCTAGTGACGGTCGTCCATAGGCGTCGATGCTCGTCAGCTAGTATTTCCGGATGAATGACAGTACCAACATCAACAAAAGAATAAGGCTCCCACACAAACTGCATATAATAAGTACGAGTTTGCTGAGACAGTGACATTTAAGCAAAACTAGTACATCTATCAGTAATAAATAAATGACTCACATCGTGGACACGCAGCCTATCCAGTGCAAGGCGTGCAGAAAGTAATCTCTGTGCCCCTGCATCGTTCCTCGGCACAAACTCAGCCCACCTAAAAAATTAATTGAGATGATGTCAAAACAAACCATAACACATGATGTATTTACAATTTATTAACAGAACATACTAAACCATACCTGGAAGCAAGAGGAAAGCCGAACCGGTCAAAACCAGTGGGCCTCATAGTGGGAAACCTCCAGAAAATCCAAGACTGTAGTAGTTGTAGAGGCCCAGCCAAGTTAACGACGTTCCTGTTTGTACCACGACAAAGACACCTATACAACCAGGCTAGTGCAGCGGAGCCCCAGCTATATCTGCCCAAGTCGTCCAACGATGCCAAATAAGGCAACCAGCGAAGGTGGACCCTGTTTGCGTTCTTGTCCGCAAAGAGCTGAGACGACAACAGCATCAGGATATAAGCGCGTGCGTATACACGCACGGTCTCATCAGTAGCATCTGCAGGGAGAACCCGGAACCTCTCGTGGAACCATGTGTAGCACACTGTCATCTGCTTAATTTTACTCTGTGGAGGTAACTCCCCGAACAACTCGTGAAACCACACCCATGCTGGTCTACCGTGTTCCATAAGATTCTCAAACTCAGTCAAGCACCCACTAACGGGCACACCATCAATCGGCAAACCCAGCTGATACGCAACATCCTGTAAAGTAATGGTGCACTCACCAAACGGCATATGGAACGTGTGGGTCTCCGGACGCCACCGCTCAATAAATGCGCTAAGGAGAGACTCATCAACCCAGAACCACTGACTGTTTAGCCTAGCCAGATGATACAAGCCGGCAGTCTCTAGATACGGTATAATCCGGTCATGTAAGGGCATATTCTGCTGCCTCCTAACGGCGCTAATAACCCTACTAGGCTGCACAAGGTGGGTAACATATTCTCTTAGTGTGTAATACAGAGTTAAGCTACGAATACTAAGCACTGATTATAACGGTATAAAAACAGGATAAAAAATATTATTCAATAAAATATTTACAATTATAACAAAATATTTTAGAAAAATACTATTAACCAGACTTACAAGATAAATCAGCATAATAAAATATGCATTAATCAGTAGACAATAGTAATGAATGCCTCACATTTTGATTCACAGTAACCATAATAATATCAATATTTATGTAAATAACATTAATCAGAATAACAACACAAATAAACATAGTAAAATATTTTCACTAACAATATTCCTAATAATATCAATTGTTATATTACTATGAATTTTGATAACAATAATAATAACAATAACTTACCTCTTGGTCGATATATCCTGCCACGTGAGCGATGCCGTTTAGTCGGTACAAACGATTCTCATCCTCCATTGGTTCCATCACCCACTTCCCCCTCAAGCCTCCAAAATTTCCTCTCAACACAACAACAATTTCCTTTTTTTGTGATTCAACAAGTGATCCGTCCTAACCTTCCGCGGATTACTTATATAGACACACACACATAAACCGTGGTGACCCATAGGGGTTTATGTGTTTCGCCATCTCTTCATAAACCGTGGTGACTCACCACGGTTTATGCACGCCAGCAATCCTGAGTAAACCGTGGTGACCTGCCACGGTTTACGTTCAAAAATTCTCCTTCATAATCCGCCTTGACTCACCACGGTTTATGAACAATGTGAAACCGTGGTGGGTTGCCACGGTTTACATAATAATCAGTTTTTGCACATACGGGTAACCATATCCAGTTTTGCACATTTGAGTAAAGCTTTTCTCAAATTTATTTATTTAAGTAACTTGCCCTAAATTATATATGTCACTAATTATTGTTTGATATGTCTTGTAATAAAAATTGCATACTATATTTGTAGGTTTGGTAATAAAAAAGGATTAAAAATTTATATTGTGTAGCAATGAAGATCAAGCAAGGAAAAGAATTTTTTTTTAATTTAACAAGGCTTTCGCCACGCTTTTAAAGCGTGGCTGTATATCTTACTATGGCCACGCTTTAAAAGCGTGGCCGTATCTCGTCTACTGCCACGCTTTAAAGCGTGGCCATATCTCGTCTACTGCCACGCTTGTAAAAGCGTGGCCATATCTCCCACCTACAGCCATGCTTTAAAAGCGTGGCCATATCTCCCACCTACAGCCACGCTTTTAAAAGTGCCCATTTGTAAAAAAGCGTGGCCAAAAAAAAGCGTGGCGATAGACTGAAAAAAGCGTAGCGATAGAGCAACCGCCACCCTTTCATAGGTCACCCTTTCAAAAGCGTGGCGGTAGCTCAAAAAGCGTGGCAATAGACGTGTTTTCTTGTAGTGGTGACACGAAGCAAGGAACTAAGTACTTGCATGATCACATTAGAATTTGCCTGATTAGTACTGTTAGGGGACCAAAGTAATCAATATTGAAAACAGTACAAAGATTATCAGGTTCGATAGGAATGGGAAGGCCAAATAATGCCATGATTCATCTTGTACTTGATAAGATTTCACCATCTAACTTTATTAAGAAAGGAGAATTTTTTCACATATGTTGTTGTGCTCACATTGTTAATTTGATTGTGAAAGATGGCATGAATACAATATATAATTCCATTGAAAAAATCAGAGATAATTTTTTTGGGTAGCAACACAAAAGAGGAAAGAAAAAATTGAAGATATTTGTAGGCAATTGAATATTAGTTATAGGAGAAAGCTTGCACTTGATTGTAGAACTAGATGAAATTCATCTTATCTAATACTTACTTCTGCATTGCCATATAAAGAAGTTTTTGAATGTTTAAGGCACTGTGAATTTCTGTATAAAGTTGTACTATCTGATGATGAGTGAAAAATAGTAAATGAACTTGTTGATAAATTAGAAGTCTTTTATAGTGTGACTGAATTGTTCTTTGGCATTTTATATCCAACCACAAATTTGTACTTTTCCAAGGTGTGTGAAATGAGATTGATATTGAATGAGTGGATGCTTAGTCCTAATGACATGATTCATATAATGGCAACAAATATGATTAGTAAGTTTAAAAAGTATTGGGATCAAATTAATGAAGTCATGGCTGTGTGAGCTATCTTAAACCTTAGATATAAGATGAAATTGTTGAAAATTTTTTTCCTAAAATATATGGATCTCAAAGCGAGAATTATCTGAGCAAGGTCAAAAAAATGATGGAAGAATTAGTATGTGAATATTAACTTAAGGCTAGGGTTAAAAGAAAAGCTCCAAATGATGATAGTTCAGCTTCTACTTTAATGTTGGACATGATGAAGGATTTTCAAAAAAAAATTAACTCTATCTATTTGCAATTTGTGGAAGATACATCTGAAGACCGTGCTGCGAAAATTGAGTTGGATTTCTATTTAGAAGAGAGTGTTATGGTAGATCAAACAAATTTAAAAAAATTTGATATTTTTGGCTACTGAAAAAAATATTGGAATAAAATATCCAACCTTACAAAAGATTGCAAGAGATTTTTTAGCCATTTTCATTTCTACTGTTGTCTCAGAGTCCGCTTTTAGTACTCGTGGTCGAGTTATACATCCACATCACAATAAATTGTGATGTGAACTTGTTGAGGCGTTAATTTGCACTTAACATTGGATACACTCTTCAGGTGAAAAGTACTAATAACTCAAATTTTATTTGGTATTAAAGTTTAATTTCATGTTAAATTTAACTTTTGTGAATTGTTGATTGATATAATATAGATAAATCAGAGTCGAAAATTTTAATTTCTTGGGACTATGAAATGGATACGGAGGATTTAGGAGTTTAGGTAATTATTTTTTTATTATGTCAAATTTTTATTTAATATATGGTATTTTTGTTTATGATGTATGTTAACATATTTATGTTTGTGTTATATTTTAACTGAGACATGGAGTTTTTTTGCTGAAAGTTGTATTCTGACAATAAAAAAAAATATATTTGATGTTGAAGACTTTATTTTATGGCTTTTTTTAGAATGGAAGTTGTATTTTTAAGATTTTGTTTTATAGACTATGATTTGTTATTTTATATTTTTGGAGTTGTAGGTTGAAATCTTGAATAAGATATGTTTCTGTGTTGTAATAATATTTTGTGATTTTTTTTTATTTTTTAAAACTTTTTACTATAATTTTCATATAAATGTTCAATACAAAGATATGAAAAATGGGTCCCGCAAAAAACACGAAAAACGAAAATGAAGACATGACAAGATTAGAATAGAGATGGGGACAAAATTTGAGGGTAGGAACGGAGAGGTATCTCCCGCCCCCCATTGACATCCCTATTAAGGTTCAAGCTTGAAAAAATATATTAGAAATAGTATTTTTTTTTCATTGAAATATTTTTAGAGTAGAAAAAAATTTAAATTTACTCTATAAAAAAAATAATATCTCACAATGTTACAGCACTATAGGTATAATTTTAAAAAGAAAAGTGATTAAAATTTATTTATATTTTTACATATTAAAATTCTATAAAATCAAATATTTCAATATATAGAATATTTAATTTCATTCATTGTACTTGGATTTTATATTTTTTTTTGTTATATCTTAAAGTGCCATATGATTTTTTTTTTGGACTAAAAGTGCCACATAACTATTTATTTGTTTTTATATATAAAAAATAGAATAATATTTCAGACAAATCTCTAAGAATTTAACTATTTTATTTATAAATTTATCCTCTAAAAAAATTAATTAAATTAGTCTCCAAAATTCTTAAATATATACCATATACATTTTTACTACAGGTTTAACCAGTTCACAAAATACTCGCTCTCTTACATAAAGGTTGTAGATGTGACGTGTCAGGTAAAGTGATACGCGTTGCTCTCAAAATACATTAGTATTGTTATTTTATGACAACTCCAAACCAAGTCATTTTGAATTTAAGGGACATCAGATTAGTCCCTAACTTTTTCTCTTGGACCTTCTATTAAATTAGAGTTTCTTTTTCAACCCTCTTCCAACGTAAATCATAACTGATCTTTCTCTTGTGTTTTTTATCGAGATCAAAATTCAGGAGGATGCTACTGCGGGTGGGCAAGGCTGAGCCGTAGATCGAGGAAAGTTAATTGATAATGGCGAGTGGAGATAGCACATCAACAATAATATGGTCATTCACAATAAAATTAAAAAAATTATTTGAGATAAAATATAAAATTTAAGGATGAAGAGTTTTTAATTTTCTAATAATACTTCCAAAATCTTGTATCAAAATATGATATATCTATTATCATTGTTGTGGGGGCAAACATTTTCGCTATAATTTGAAATTTTTTTGCGTAATACATGATAATAATATTTATTTGTTCTTATTAAATTATTGAATTTGACTCTAAATAATTTTTTACTCAATTTTTAGTACTTAATAGTCAATTTAAGAATTTATATTAGATGTTCATTAGAATGATCAATTCTTAATTTAAATGAAATTGATATTTTTTTTCTTAGAAATCGACTCAAAAGAGTATTATTTATCTTCTTTTGAAATTAGTTTTAGTTTTTTTCGCAGCAACTGCATTAATTGAAAGAACTTTTTTAACTTTGAATATCAATAAAAGTTTGCTTCTAATTGTATAAGAAGTAAATTTTTAAATAATTGTTACTGACATATATAGAAGAGAAATATTTTGATTGTATTGTTAAAAAAAATTACTCAATTTTTTTTAAATATGAAACCTAAAAAAAATAGATTTCTATATTATATGTTATTATTTAAATTATTATTTTAGTATTTTAATTTGTAAATTAGATATTTTAAAAAATAATCATATTTTACAATAACAAAGTATAATTATAACAATAATCATGCTATATATACATAAAAAATAACCATCCGTATAGAATATATATTATATATATTTTGTTTGTACTTTTAAAAATTTTTAGATCCATCACGGATGATATCTAACGTTTTTTTAAATATATATTTTATATTTAGTTTTTTTTATCAAATTTTTTTAATTTTTCGCAAGTTTATTTGTCGTTAGTATTTTTTAGAGTTATTTTTGTCAACAATATAAATTTTTGATATTATTTTAATAGTTTATTCTAAAATATAAATATATTATAAATTAGTTAAATAACACTTATATTAATATATAAATACGTAATAATTAATTTAACGACTGATTTTTTAATAATATTTTTGAATAAGTTACTAAGACAATGGCTCTAGTTAAGAGTTGAAAGGTCATAAATAAAAAGAACAAAAGAAAAACCCTTAAATAATGAATGAATCTTACAGACACAAAAGATATAGCGTGGAGACTCATGGAGATGGATAGTATTCCACTTTTAGAAGCTAGCTCTATTGTAATCCATAATTGAACTTTGTTTTTTAAAGGAAACGAAGCGCCAATAATTCGTGTGAACAAAATAAGAAAATTAATATACTTATCAATCAAGATAAATTTTCTTTGAAGAAATAACAGTTCCTTAATTACTTATTTTCTCTTTCTCTTTCTCTCTCTCTCTCTTCAAATTTGTTTAGTTTTGACATGAGATCAGATAACCAAAACTCCAAAAGTGCCACTTTGTATAACTGGTACGTATTAGATTCATCTTCAATAATAAGAAGATAAACCAATAACTTATGCTATGAAATTAGAAATTGGTAGCACTTACAAAAATTTAATAATTATATATGTTACACGGTCATCTAATCAAATTTATGTGATTAGATAATTTTTAAAATAATAAATTTAAAAATTAGTTATTTTTATTATACGATAAAATACAATTGGTTGTGATTATAAGATATAGGCATGAAACATGTGAATCAAAATTCAATTTGATGATTACAAAAATTTCAGAAAGTACTTAAATGAGATATTCTCTTAAACTAAGTCTCATCTTTCACCAATATTGTTTGAAAATATATGGTTGAACTGAGGTGCTCTAGAATCTAGATTATTATTTTTGCCTCCATTTTGAAGATTTTTTCACTGTATATATAGCTTGACATGTATGCTTGTTAGTAGATAAAGTTTCCAAAGAAACAAAACCAATGGAGGATAGCAGTTTTGGACCAACAAGAAACAAGAGCCAAAGAAGAAACTACCGTTGGTTGCTATTGTCCTTATATGCCATGCTAGTGATATCATGCCAAACAATTGCAACAATCTTAGGAAGGTTGTACTATGAGAAACATGGAAAAAGCAAATGGATTGGAACACTTGTACAAGTTGGGGGTTTCCCTATTCTACTACCTTATTATTGCATCTCATCATCAACACCAAAAGACAATCACAATATCAATGTTCTTCATTCAGAGCCATCTACACTAATGCTAGCAATTATCTATGTCACACTTGGTATAGTTGAGTCATTAGCTTGTTATTTTGATTCAATGGGGTTAGCTTATCTTCCTCTCTCTACTTTTGCACTAGTTACCTCATCTAGGTTAGTTTTCAATGCTTTCTTCTCCTTCTTCCTTAATTCAATGAAATTCACTCCCTACATACTAAACTCTCTAGTCCTTCTAACTATCTCTACCACCCTCACCGCCTTTCAACCCGAAAGCGCACTTTTTTCTACCGGAAACCCTAGGAGACATTATGTGGTGGGAGTAATAGCGACGATAGCAGGGTCCGTGGCGTATGGATTCTACCTTTCCCTTATACAACTTGCTTTTGTGAAGGTTTTGAAAAGGAACACTATGAGAGTGCTTATAGATGTGACAATTTATGGATCCTTCATATCTACTTGTATTACTCTAGTGGGACTATTTGGGAGTGGAGAATGGAGTAAGTTGCATGAAGATATGGAGGAGTATGAAATGGGGAAGGCATCCTATTTGCTAACATTGGCATTCACAGCAATAAATTGGCAACTCTTTCATGTTGGTTGTTTAGGGTTGATTTTTGAGGTGTCTTCCCTTTTTTCCAATGCCATATCCGTTTTGAATGTGCCTTTGGTTCCAATTTTGGCAGTGCTCATTTTTCATGACAAAATGCATGGGATAAAGGCTGTCACTTTGGCTCTAGCTATATGGGGAATTGTATCATACTTTTACCATACCTTTGTATATCATCATGATAGGAACTCCAATACTATCAGCAGAAATAGTGCTGATCACCTTCTCAAATCTTCACCATTAGAAGAAAATAATGCTTAAATTGGGATATGGGAAGCTTGCTTCAGTGGGAACCTGCGTTATCATATATGTAAAAATAATTATACCAACAATAGATTTAGTCCTTTAATTTCTTTATTTCCCTTCTCATTCATAGGTCAATACTTTGTATGTTAACAAAACCACTCGTTGATGCACAAAACACACTACTGTGTGCGTACATGCCAACCTTGTCCATGAAACACCCTTGTCTAGAAATACATGTCCATACCACTCAACTTTATTCATTAAACATTCTTCAAAACACTAACATGAACACTTCTCAAAAGCTAAAAGTCACTTCTATTTATAGGAAGAACGTACAAAAATACGCATAAAATATAATACAGATACACTTTCAAAATTTAATATTCCGTTTAATCAAATTAATTTATTTGTCAAGTGATGCCTTTTACCGTACACGTCATTTTAACCCATTAGCGCACACCATGCAACTGGGAGTGTCCGCGGATCGGATGCGGATCGGATCAGATATCAGATATATCCGCATAATTAAACCTTCTCTTTTTAATCATATTTTTATGTAAAAGAATTCGATAAAAATATTTCTTTCATACTTTTAAACTTATTTATTCCTAAAATATTTTTAATCAAACTCTCTCTAAATAACAAAAATAAAACAATACAATATATGAATAATAATTACTAACTAAAACATACAAACAAGTAAATATAATACCGAACATATATATATTTATTTATTTTTTAATTATTATAGTGCGGATCTACGGATCCACAGATCGGATACGCGAATGTAGAGAAGATATCCGCGATCCGATCCGCAAAGAGTGGATCCGATCCGATCAATTTGCGGATCGGATCGTATCCGCAATTTTCGGATCGGATGCGGATATTTACCGCAGATCTGCGGATACGATCCGATCTATAGACATCCCTACATGCAACGGGGTGCAAATTTTAGTGTGCCGTGAAAAAGAATTCAATTGACTTTATTAAAAGTTTAAAACATACCTAAATTAAATTAAAATAAAATGGAAAAACAAATTAAAAATTTGACATACTACGCTATTAAACGATTATGAATAGATTTTTCATTCATAAAATAATAAATTATTTTTACCTATAAAAGTAAAAAAACATTGACAAATATATCTATAAATAAACAAAACTAACTTTATAGTAATACAAAAGGAATAAATTATCCATTCTTCCCATAAACAAAATAACATCGAAATATTTTTATCTGACAGAAACCCTAAACCATAAATCATTTGTAAATATAAAACCACAAATGGTAGTTTACTCTTCGTAAAACAATGCTTTCATGCAAGGAGAAGTTTTATTACAACTTTTTTAAGGTGTTATAATTCTTTCGACGGGTGAATTTAATCGTGATGCGCTTTTCCAGACGTTTCATCAAACTACAAATATTACTGCCTAAATTTCTCTCTCAAAAACAATACATTAGTATACCTAATTTAACATTATGTAACATTAGGTATACTAAGGACTGTTAAAAAGTAAACACAGCAATATGAAGTTTCTCCAACAAGACTATTGTAACATTTCAGAATCGACAACCGTTAAAACTTCTTTGGACAATCCCTTGTTAACCTCATCAGTCACAACACAATCCAACAAACAGCAGAGAAGATGACAAAGAAAGCTGAATATCAAACTTTTGTATCCTGATTCCTTAATAACCAAAGGGATAGTGGCCCTACGCCAGTACCTCTTTTAACAACGGTGGTTTAGCAGGGTAGAGAAGTTAACATAATCAAGAGTCGACTAATAAGACCCATAAAACCAGGGGATGAATGATAAAATTCAATACATTTGAAATAAGTAGCACCAACGATTTTAAGCATGCAACATGCTTTTCTTTGCAGAAAGGAAAAGCAACACCAGTATTGTATTCAAGCAAACAGAAAAGGGAGACAAAAGATTTGAATCCAACTGAAGGTTAAGTTCTTTTTTGTTGTTTTGTTGTATCACATGTAAAGGGCATAGAATGAGGGTCATGATCTCTAAACAGCATAGTTATGATTTTGGTCACAATAATTTGAGATTTATCTATTGAAATTCCCATCCACACTCACTGATACCTAGGTTTAACATGTCAAAAAAAACCCACCGGCCCAACAGAGGAGTACCTGCCAGAAGTGTTTGATGCAGGCCGACTAACCCTTATATTCGATGCAGGGCAAAAACTCTCATGTTAACAAAAACAAATGCCATTAGAATTTTGGCGCGTGCACATTGCAAGTGGCGAGTCAATGAAACAAGCATGCAGCGTATGTAGCCAGCTATGACCCACAACCATTCAAAAATCGAAAATTGCAGAGAAGGGCAGCCAGAGACTACAATCCACTGAACGAAGAAGCAGAAAAGCAATGAAGCAGAGTACCAGTAGAAACCTCAACACAGAAGAAAAGCATATATTTAGAAAGATCTGGAACTCTCTTCAACAGATTAGTATCAACCAACCTTAAAAGAACAATTACCTGCAATGGAACTAAAAATTTTCTTCATAGATAAAAGCAACACAAGCCGAGAATTCAAGTAACTAATCCAATCCAAGAGTAGAACTGTGGAGTCTCAGGGCATTGCCCAACAAAACATACTTATGGTGCAGTCCAAGCACCATTGATTAACATAATTTCATTATCCTCTTAATAACTGCAGCTACCAACATTTAAATTTCAACTTCTGCTTCGGCGACGTTCCCTAATGCCATTTCTGCATGCCATTAAGAAGAATCTTAAGTCATCTTTGCAAGTCAGGCACAGAGCAAAAACTTGAATACAGATTCTATCTTTAATTAAAGCATAGTTCAGGTCCTAAATATTCCACTCAATATATTAATTTGTCATTCCTCTTTAAAAACAGAATCTTATAGAAAGCACTGCAAAGTAGAAACTACAACCTCAAAACAGAATCAGAGAGAAAGCAACATTGGTTAACAATACACAGGAAGGAAAGGGCTACGAAATATTTAAAGACAGGAAGAAACCTAACCCATTGGCATATGGTAACTCCTCACGTCCACGGTAAGGAGGTGACCTGCTGTAGCTCCGTCCACGAGGTGACAAACTGCGGCGCCTAGGGGACCGTCCACGGGGACTGTAACTTCTGATTCATGCCAATAAAAAGGGTGGGGCAAAAAGCAATGATCAGGATTATCAAAACATACAATTTTCAATTTCAAATGCAAAATATAGACGGCAACATTATGACCTGTACTTTCATCTTTCACTACTTACAGTAATAATGAAAAACTAATTTTATACAAAAACATCATTCATATACATCCATATATTTTACAATTGCACAAAGAATTATCAAACAATTTCGGGGAACAATCATTAGTTATAAAAAACACAATATAATGTTATCATAAGGATAAACTAACCAATGCTATCAGAACTGCACACTAGGTTAAGTTAGAATATAGGTTAGCAAACTCACCTCCGACCATAACTTGGGCTCCTACGGAATCGGGGTGGGCTGCGGCTACGACGTCTTCCTGAACCACCACGCAAGCGACACTCCCGAGCAAAATGACCAGGTTCACCACACTCATAGCATTTCAAATCAGAACCACCAGAGCGACCACGGCCACCTCCACGGCCACCACCTCCACCTCTTGAATTGTGAGAAAGCTCTACCCTCCAACCATTCTTGCCTGCTCCACAGAATGAAAATGAAAATATCAAGAAAATATGAAGTAGGATAAAAATCATAATAGAAACATTAAAAAAGAGAAAACTTCCAGCAAAACAGATATTGAGTTTTTTTTATGGTTTCCTCACACAATAATTAAAAAGGAAAAATCTTGGTTAATCAAACCATAACCCTGCAAGAACATTATCTTTAGGCTGACAGTCTCAGTTATGATAAATCTTGTAACTAGACATGAGCACTGCTTATTACAATACAAAAAAACAACATAATAAGATAATATAACATGCACACAAACTTGGGGATAAGTAAACCATCATACAATCTGTGAAAACACAGTAGTATCATATTTTGCAAAAGTGGGAACAAAGTTCTTCATTCTGAGTAAAGACAATTGTGTTACCATAATGTTTTCAGAAGTTCATTTGACCACTGGTCGATAACGACTTATTGGAGCACATATAGCTCTTAGGGGGACATACAGAACACAGGCAGCACTCACGTGGCCCATGGGTTAAGTGTAGTAGCACACATCTCATAAAACAAACCCATTATGCAACAGATGTGTAGCTTGCCATAACACTCCAAAGCAGTGCATATCCTCTGTTCATACTCTTAATTCTCTTTACATGCAGTCAAAGTGTCAAACTCTACAAATCAGCAGACTTTGATGAAGACTAACGAAAAAACCATTACTGCAGGCCTGCTTGCATAAGACATTTGCAAGCCAGAAGTAGAAGTAGAAGAAAGAGAGCTCCCTCAAACGAGAAAGTAGAGTTAAATACGAAGTTGAGGAAAACCCTTCAACATATCAAACCGGAAAAGGGGTAAAAACAAATAATACATTAGCAGATAAGATTAAATTGCTTTGCAAATTTGGTAAATGAATGTTCATCATTTTAATGCATTTCAACAATTCTTCAAAAACATACCATCCAATTCACGAATAGCATCACGCGCATCTCTACTGTCATCAAAGTCAATAAAAGCATAACCAGGCGGCCTCCTTGCAACCCAAACACTGCACACACATGAACCACAAAACTTATAATGAAAGGAGAAAAATAAAAAGAAAAAAAAAAAACTGAAAATTTGTAATGCCTTAAAATTTTAACCGGTAAATTAACCAACATAATTGAGTGATTTCAATTCATTGCCTAACAATATAATATCATCAAGATAAATACAACTAACCAAGCATGAATTTCAAGAAAAACCCCAAATTTAAACATTATCATTTATCAACCAAAGTTCCTTCGTTTACCTCCGAATAACTCCGAAAACACGGAATTCATCTTCAAGGTCCCTCTCTGTGACCCTTGAATCCAGATTACCAACATACACACGGGACATCGTTTCAGTCTTTAACAAGTGCCTGCATATTCACACATCAAAGTCACAAATTAAACCAAAATTCGATTCGAATCCGTACAAACGTCCATAAAATCAAGAAAAAATGAACCTCTTCTAAAAAATAATCCACAAAAAAAGAAGAAATAAACGCAAATTGATTAAAAATACAGTAAAATATTTGAATAATAAAGAAGATTTTCAAGAAAACTAAACCCAAACCTGTGAGTTCTAGGAAAATTGGGGTAAAATATAAAGGGAGCTTTTAGGTTTTGGAAAGAAGAGAAAAAAAATTAAAGAGAGCGAATTTGAAAGGTGAAGAGGATAATGGAAGATTATATATTCGTAGTTAGACAAGAAATCTGAACCTGAAGCGATGCGGGGAAGAAGAAGCGAAAAACCCTAGCAGCCTCCTGCGCTCAAATTCGAGAGCTTTGAGTACGAAACAAACCTACAAAGCACGCCGCGTGAGTGTGAGAGCGTAGAATTTTCAAATTTATAACGCCCTTTTCTCACCACGTCATTTTCTCGGTCATATTTTGGACATCATTGATTTAGGGAATTTTTATCTTTTATTATTATATTAATAAAACAAAATATAACACTGTCACATATGATCTAAAATTAAAATTATTTAATTTTTATTATTTTTTAATTATTAAAATTTTAAATATATAAAATACTCAATTATTAGGATTATATAAAAGTCTTAATTAATTAAATTTATTTTTTAATTAAATTTAATTATTTTTAATAAAATATTTTCCAAAAATAAAATTAATTTTTGTGCTAACAACCTTGTTAAAATTGTGGATAAATTGTTACTATCTTTATATAAATAATATTAAATTATTAATAATTGATGAGATAAAAAATTATTTATACATTTTATAGTTTGTAAATTCAATTATAAATAATAATATCAACTAAGAAATACTTGTTATTTAATTTAAATTTCTATTTTAATAAGATCATATAAGAGATATAGTACTTTAAATTTAAATGATATTTTAATATTTATATTAGTTTATAATTATATTTTAGTGTGTTTATTTATATTTTATTTATTATTTAATTATAAAAAGTTATTTAAAGTGTTAAAAAAATTAAAATATGATTTAATTTAATTGAATATAGTCTAATTTAAATTTAATTATAAAATATATCAAAATTAAAAATAATTTGTATTGAATTTAAATTAAATTTTAGGTTTAACTTTTAAAATTTATCTAATTTAATTCAAATAAATTATCTTTTTATTTTTATAATTAAATTTATATTTCACTTATAATATATTCTTATTTTATAAAGTGATCTTATTAAATTTTAAAAAATTAAGAAAAATAGAATAAAAGATAGATAAATATTATTTGAAAGAAAAATATTTTTTAGGGCAAGTTACTTAAATAAATTGTTTGAAAACTAAATTTACTAGATTACGACTTTTTAATACAACAAACGAAATTTTAACTTTTCTGTATCTATAGAAATGTAGGGGTTTCCAATTGAACATAATTCATTACAGGGTGTAGCGGGTTTACGTGAGATTTCATGTTGGGCAGAAACCGCTACAGGTTGTAGCGCAACGGTTTCTGAACAAATTTTACTAACCAGAAATCTCAAGTGGGCTACAGGGGAATTGTCTACATAAATCGTAACACACAGCAGCGGTTTATGTATAGTAGATTATCTACATAGAATACAATTTTTTTACACAAGAAGATGAATATTTAAATAATGATGATAACAAATATCTTCTAATAAAAATCTAATTTACCTTAATCTTGATGACAATGCCAAAAAATTATTATATAGTTAATATTTTGTGTTTTATTATATATGATATGGTAGGTGAAAATAGAAAACAAATGTAAAATGCGTGTCATGTATATGATATGGTAGGTGAAATAGAAAACAAATGTGAAATGCGTGTCATGTATGTTTTGTTGCTGTTTTTTGTTTTTGTTACTCCTACTAAAACTCCCTCCTCTTTTATTTGAGTCCCACTAGGGAGGCAATAAGGTATCTATACAATAGGCTGTTTATTTGGCCCAATATGTATTAATAATGTAAATTAAATATCATTATCCCTAATTTCTAGTTGCCTGTTCAGTTTTGTGATATCTACCCCCAATTTACCCCAAATTCTTTCACATTAACCCTTCATCACCCACCGTTACCCTACCCCCAAAAAACCCAATTGTTTGTTCCGCAGAAAAACTCTCCTTTCTCCGGCGCCCCGCCGTGTGCGCAGCAACCTGCATCCTACTGCTCTGTTTCTGCGCGACGTGTAGCCTCCGTTCCTGCCGACCGGAACTGTCGCGCTCTGCCTTCTTGTGCCAACGCCCTCGCCGGAAGAACCTCCGTCACTCTTCACGCGGCCGAACTTCCGTGACCTGCAATTGTTAGCGTCGCTGACGTGAGTTGCAGCCCTGAACCCCCGCGCTCGCGTCATCTCAGCGCCAGCCTGCTGCCTGGGTCTTGTTGAATTACTCGAAGAATAAATATCCACGAAAACTGAGAAAGTGAACATCCAAAATCATACAAAAACGAACATCCAATATGAACGTGTATAAATAACAACATAATTACTTTATAAAACGACTAGCTACCAACCAAATGACCGTGTAAAAAAACATTTTGAAACCTTGATAGTCAGATAAATCATAACCAGCAATCATTGTCTACAACTAAACACCCAAGAATAATCATCCACGTTCACAGAGAAAGTGAACATCCAGCGACAGGAAGAAGGCACAAACCGGTTGCGACAGAGGCACTGGACATCAAGGTTATTGCGGTGCCGGGAGCTCGACTCACACAATATGCGCAACCTCCCTACGTACGCGGACGACGGTGCCAGTTGGAAGAGTGTCGGTGCGATGTCCAACGGCAACTGGTAACCGTGGCTGCACTGTACCGGCTTTTGCTTCGAGGAGAGAGTGAGAGAAGAAGTTCACACCGTATTAAGAGAGGGAGGTAATCCTAATTTGATTCCATAACTGACAGGAATCATGATTTGATTCAAATTTTAAATTGGAAACTACTCAAAATTAATTAATTGCCTTTAATTTAATTCTAATTTCAATTTAACCTCATTGTACACATTGTATAAAACATTAGGGGTGTCAAAAATCCCCAGGAGGTGGGGATCCCCGCGGGGACCGCCCCGAATGGGGCCCAATAGTGGAGAATTTTCTCCGTGGGGATGGGGATGGGGAGCGAAATTCCCCTGAGACATGCGCGGGGACCCGAGCGGGGATCCCCGCCCCATCCCCGATAATTCCCCGAATCTTTTAACTTACTTAATAACCCTTACTTTATTTCTAATATAGGAGTTCTTTTAGTAATTTCACTCATTGAAAAACCATAACCCTATTGTTCAAGATTTTATTTTATAGACTATAATTTGCTATATTATATTTCTGGACTTATAATTTTGGATAAGATATGTTTGTGTGTTTGTAATAATATTTTGTAGTTTGTTTTTTGGTTTTTTGATTTTTTTTTTATTATAATTTTCATATGAATGTACATAGGGAGATGGGGAATGGGGCCCCGCGGAGAATGCGGGGAACGCGGGGAATGGGGATGGGGACAATTATTCCCCATGGCGGGGAATGGGGCGGGGACGGGGATTAATTCTGGGGGCGGGGATGGGAAGCAGGGAGGTATCCCCCGCCCCTGCCCCGCCCCATTGACATCCCTATAAAACATACATTGACTTCTCATACTTTTTCCTTTTATTAGGGTCTAATTCGAGAGTAAATTACCATTTCTACTTACGAAGACAAATTTATCCATGAAAAAGAAATTAAAATTGTACTCATAAAAAATATTCCGTATGACAAAATTAACCAAACACTAAAAATTCAATTAAAAATCCTAAATTACCCTTCTCCCTTCCTCAAATTAAATCTAAACTATTTAATGAAACCCATTATAACGTATTTTATTTTATTATTGTTATTATTTTAATGATATATATAGTTACTTTTTTAGTTTTTGGTACTCAATGACCAATTTCAATAATCAGTTCAACTGCTAACCGAAGGCTTGTCCGGTTTGAACAACTATCAAAATTATCAGAATTGAGAAACAGAATCAGACCGAAAAAGTGGTCCAAAACCCAATACTTATAAAAGCCATTCTATTAACTACTTTTGGCATTAGAAACAAAACCATGTATAAAAGCTTGGAACCAATATTTGATTTGCTTTGATTTGATTTGTATTATATCAATAATTTTACAGTGAATGATACTGTACAAAACTAAAGCGAAAAGTTAAGTACAAAGCAGGTACTTCCAATCGTAATATGGTACATGAAAGATAGAACCCATGGATCATAGCCTTTTATGACTTAAATATTCCTACCAAGGCTGCACTTGTTCTTCATCCACCCTAGTTTGAATAGGAAAATGTCCTGCAGTCCAAAATTCACCATTCATATTTTCGGCAAGCAAACCACTATGGTCATCATGCTTAGCCTCAAAATCCAAGTCTTCAAATATTTCCTCAAAACCATCATCATAACCATCTTCAAAATTATCAATATCAAAATTGTGATCATATTCAACATCACTGTCATCCTCATTATTTTCATCAGTATCACTGAAACCACCAAAAAACTTGTCAATCCTGCCCCTTCTTCCCTCTCGTCTCATTCTCTTTGATTCCCTAACCAAGTCCCTCCATTTATTGCGTAAGAACAATATCTCATCCTTCTCCAATAACTCACCTTTCTCACCAAACCCCTCTACTAAGAAAACAGAGTGCCTCTGCCCTTTCAAACTCACATAAAACAATTCCGGATGTCTTATAATCATTGCTCTCAACTTGTTTGGGAGACCAAATTCCTTTCTGAAATGGGTCAAGTGGTCTATTAAAGTACTCTTTTCAATCATCATCCCAAGAACCTCTCTTACTACAGAGCAAGATCTCTTTTCTGCTTCCAATGATACCTTGGCTAAAGAATCAACAGGGTTCCTATAAGGGCACAATTCCGGAATTTCTTCAAATTTTAGCAGGAAACTCTGGTGACGTCTCTTTATGTTAAGCCCTTTTCTAAGTCTTAGTTGTTTGAACTTTAAAGGCCGATCAACTATTAAATCAGGAGAACGAAATGCAGGAGGCAGTAATGGCTTTGCCAAGCTTGAGTCCCAAGATACAAGCTCAAGTGCACGGCCATAAGAAGTTTCAACAGTCTTGAATTTATCTGGAAAATCATTGCACAAACGGGATCTAAAATTAGGAGGAAGACCAAGATCTGGAGCAAGGTGAACCAACTTTGATAGGAGTAACCGGTGGTGAGATGATAACATAAGAAGCTTCTGGAGTTTGGTTGCCAAAGTGGTGGAAATGGAGGATTGAAGAGTGAGTTCCTCAGCAGCAAGGGCAGCAGCAGCTGGAGTTAGACGAACACATAGTTGAGGATATAACTTTGTTGCATTGAGTGGCTTAGGTGGCCATGGTATAGTGAAGAGTTCAAAAATAGAAGGGTACCGATGGATCATGGTAAGTATGGAGTGAGGTGTAGAAAGAGTAAGATAAGACCGGCATTTAGAGAGAATGTGAAGAGGAAGATAATGTTTTGGTTTAGAAAGAAGTAAGGTTTTCAGCTTTTGAACAAACCGAGTTTTATTCTTCAAAACAACACGCCTATCAAGACCAGTGTCACGTACATGTTTGACTGAGGAACAACAAATTGAAATCGAGATGTTGCTGAGGTAATTAGTATGTTCCTTTTGTTTTCTGAAGGTGGAACAGGACAAAGAAGATGTCCCCGGAAGAAAGCTGGAACCTAAGTCACAGACTAGTTTGTTATTACTGAATTGACAAGGAAGGCACAATGCCATTTTTATAGTTTCAACCACTCACACTTAACCTGAAAATGAGAGAAAAAAATCAAATAAGTACCAAGAAGAAAAAACTTCCTGAGATAAACTACCAAGGTCCAAGTGTTTGACCGAACTAATTTACACACAACGATCCTTGGTTTCCTAAAACCTTGAACTTCTTAGAGGCTTCTTGACAATTTGGCATAGAATACTTAATTAGAATGAAATGTATTTCTACTTAACAAAGATTTGACAACAGAAATTAGAAATGCATAAAGTAAGGACTTCACTCCTTAAATTCAGAGTTACCATAACATGAAGGATCATAACATTGGCAAATCTTTGGTGAATAATCAATCAATCATATCCTAAAAGCATAATCTGTTAATTCTGCAGATTAAGAATAAAGTTTTTCATTTCAGGGCTATTCTAAATAGAAATCCTTATTAACATAGAGACTAGTTTCTTTCCAATGATATTATGTTTTTGCATAACTGCCTCAAGAAACTTGCTATTAGAAATTCAATTTGACATTTGAAGTGGAAATCTTATGCAATAATCCTACGGCCATTCAACTTTTCTAGGAATCTTATAATTACCAAGAAGATAAAAATCAATATATGTAATATACTAGTCATGAATGCATCAGATAGAGAAAGACTCACATAAAACCAAGAATTCATCAATCCAAACCAGCAAAAAGTACTGTGACAAGACAGTGAAGAACAGGATAGCTACTATACCAAAAAGAAAAGATAAAATGCAAATAACTTTACATCAAACACACAAGAATGACCGAACTCAAAATCAAGGTTCTGAAAATTGGACTGGTCATCGAACCACTTTAGTTACTGATTTACAGATTTACTAGTCCAACTGGTTCAACAGGAAAAACTGTTTTATAATAAAATAATAAATAAATTATAAATAAACACCCTAAACCATAATTATAGACAGTCACAATCTAAGCACAACAAAGTCACAAAACACAAAATAGCAGCATATCACTCTCCAGTAGCACATAACTATATATAAAAGTCACAAAACACAAAACACCAGCACAACAGAGCAGCCATAGCTAATGAATAATCAATTAATCATTCAATCTAAGCACAATTAAGTCATCAAGACACAATCTGAGCACAATTCGGTCAAAAAACACAAAACAGCAGCACATCACAATATATAAAAATCATAAAATACAACAGCAGCCCAATTTTAATAAAGACTAACAAGATTAACCAAAGAACTAAATTAACTAATCATTCAATGATTCAATCCAAAAAAAAAAAAAAAAAAGAGTACAAATGTACAATACAGCACAAGGGCAGAACTAATCATTCAATGATTCACATTTCAATCTGAGTAGCGCTAGCAGAATCCCAAACAAAAATCAATGTTAAATACTTGACAAAAAAATGCTATGTGCGCAATAAATATCAGTTACCAAATCAGTTGTTATATATTTGTGTATGAATACATGTATTTTTAACTCATTTTTTATGTGTATTTTGTATTTCATGTATTTTCCACGGCTAGCTTATTTTTAGTATGAACTTAGCATACTTGAATACTCGAGACTTAAGAGTTTCAAATTGCGGAGCTTCAATGTGTTGTAGCACTATCTTCTTAAACGGTCTGAAACAGCATCAGAAAGCAGCTGCCGCATGAATGGAAATCACAAGAATGGAACAGCAAAAGGTTCTTTCGAATTAATATTTGAAGAGTTTAAAAGAACAAAATATGAAAAGTGTTTAGGAAAAAGAGAATCAAAGAGAACAGCAAAAAAAAAAAAAAAAATATTTCCCACATGATTGGGTGCTGCAAGAGGATCCCCAATGTCCCAGTCAATGCAAAACTAGGAAAGGAGTGATGCAAATTATAGTCGAAAATGATTCTCAGAGTGGCCTAATTTATAGTTTGGAATAAATTCTTTAACAAATGAACTATAGGAATGAATTCAAAGCAATCAAATTCATAATTGAGGAGCCATCGACAAACAAGAGTGGATAATCATGAAATACTTCATAACTATATGGTGACTATTATGGAGAATTAGAAACAGACAAGTTAATGGCAAAGCCAAAGACTTCAGAAGACCAAAGCATCATATGCAAAAGATAATAATGGAAGTGAACAAGAAAGAACCTTGCAAAGCTCCTTTGGGTATCACCACCGCAACATCTTCTTTCTCATCTCCGCGCCATGCTTGTCTTCCTTCCTTCCTTCGTGTGTTCCTTTTTGTCCGAGACTAATGACTATCTCCGAGTAAAACCAAATAAAATTAAAATTAAGTTAGCTAAAGCTTAAGGATAATATTAGTTAAGACTCTTAATTTCTAAAAATAACTAATTTGAGACTCGTTTTTTACTTTTTTTTAACTTCTCATAAAAGATAATTATAACTAGAACTTTCAAAAGCATATTATCATAAGTCTTTCATGCCAAGGTTGTGAGAACCGAACCGGTCATTAAATCGGTCGAGTGATTGGTTCAATAGTTCAATGGTCTAACAGGGGTGAAATTATAGTTGAACCAGTTTAATTAAATATACAATAAAATTATTAAAAATTCAATGTATAATTTTAGATATTCAAACTTAATAATTTCTAAACTAGCTTCAAAGTTTCACAACATCCATACTTTATTATTAAAAATTTACAAAATAATAAATTTCTAAGTTCAAAAATGCTATTCGTACACCAAAATCAACCACTAAAATCAGCCACCAATGTATTTGTGTATAAATACATGTGTAATTTAATTTATTTTCAATGTGTATTTGTATTCCAGCATGTATTTTATACTGGTGGCTGATTTTAGTGTACACGTAGCATAGTCCATATCAAATAATTAGCAATAATACTAATGTGTCATCACATCAACAACAAAAAATCAGAATAAAAAATATTCAACAATAACTTCTAACCTAATAATCAAATAATCAAAAATAAGAATATTACTTCCATCTCACGTAAACTGAATAGTGGAGATCCTCAAACCAAGAATTATATAATCCTAACACAAAACAAAGTTCAATTCAATTACGAATTTTTAAACATGTTGAATATAAGAGAGCCAAAGCATATAATTATATTTAGTTTGAATTCTAATCCATTAATCAGCAACGGATTCTAACTTCTGAATCCAAACTAAACTAAAAACACATCAGCATCTCTAACATTCCCCCTCAAGCAAGAGCCTCTCTTTTGGCTGATACCATATTATGAAACCACTCATCTCAAAAGCTTAAACTGATAGGAGAAGGTAACACTAATGGTTATATCTCTAACAAGGGTGAGTGGTAGCTGTTGGTGGGGGCTGCTCTTGTCTGAGTTGTCTCTAATAGGGTTTAGGTTTTGTGAATTGTGAGAGTGAAGGGAGAGGGAGCCTTTTGTGTCTGCCCGTCTGGTTTTCTTCTTTTTTTTTTCTTTTTGTTTCTGGGCAGTGAACCAAGCCTTCAAAAAACCGGACCAATTCATTGGATTCACATATTAACTACCAGTTCAGCCGTTTTTTATTGGTTTTTTAAAGACAGAGATCAACCGAATCAGTCAAAAGATCCGTTTTTGATTAATCCGATCAATTCGATCTGATTTTCATAACCTTTGCGAAACTATTATTTGTCAAAGTCATGTGGTGCATATAAAAGGGATAGAAAAAAGCAATAGAGTTTCAAAAGTTTGAACCTTTAATTAGACAAAAAGCTTAGAATTTGAGAAGTGCCAAATACTCCTAGTTTAAATCTCTGCAAATAAAACTAAGCCATCACAGATTATGCAATAGAATAAATATGAAGAAGAATATAAATTCACAAAACATATTCACTACTAGGGATGGTAATACTACCCGAATTCGTGGGTACCCACTCCGTCCCTACCCACTCAGGACGGGTAATTATCGCCCCCGCACCAGGACGGATCTTTTACAGGACGGATTCTTGAGCGGGATTGGGTCAGGTTTAGGTTAAACCCGTTCCTATCCACCCTGGTATATATATATATATATATATATATATATATATATATATATATTTAAATTTTTATTTTAATTTATGTTATGTATGTAATGATGGTTATATAAAATTTAAAATTTAATTTTATTTGTTAGATTTGAATAATTATAGGAGCGGAATGAAACAAAATGGGTAAAGTGGGGACCTGTTTAACTTTTTACTACTCGCGGACAGAAGCAGTACAAGTTCGATGTGGGTTATTGTTGGGCGGGGCGGGACATGACCGGGTAGAACAAAAACCTGTTCCCTACCCGCCCCATTGCCATCCCTATCCACTACAACTCAATTCATAAAACCTATCCAATATCCAACAATATAAATTCACACAATAATATAAAAAACAGCACCAACAATATAAAAACCGCAGCTCAATTGACCATATTGATATTAAAACAACAACAAATCAACACTAAATACCAATAATCAGAAAGAAAAAAAAATATCAATCATCCACTAAACCTACATATATTACATTGTAACAACAAAATTTGAATAATTTGCCAAGAATCAACAAATTATAATCAATAACAATCAAGAATCAACTCAATCAGTTAATCAATTAATCAGTTAAACAGATTATAATCCAGTAATTTAACTGAATAACTTAAAAAAAATAAAAAAAATTACCTGATGATGTGAAGACAGAATATGGGCAGAGAAGAGGGAGACCAAGCAACGTGAAACAGAGACTGGCGAGGGGGAGGCGGCAACGCCAGATGAGGAGGCGACGACGACCACGAGAGACGCACATAAGCAACGAGACGCAGTTAAGGCACAGGAGCTGGTCTGCTGGTAGACGCAGTGAAGGCGCACGGACAGAGGTACAGACGATGCGACATCAGTGAAGGCGTAGGAGCTGATAGACGCAGAGGAGCCGACGACCCTGCGGTGTCAGCGACAGCAACTTTGTGAAAGTGAGAAGATTGAGGTGCTGTGTCGAGCTCCTAAGCTTTTTGGCTACTTTCATATCTATTTAGAATGAGAGAGTGAGATAATGGGTTGGAGTGAGAATCCTTCGCTGGGATTAATTTGGGTTCTTTTTTCTTTGTATGATCTTTTAGTTCTTTGTAAAAATAAGTTAATAACGTCTAATATTCAATGTTCATATAAAAACTTATTTAAAAATTATAGTTATTGATGTTATGTTATTTTGGATGATTTAAAGACTTTGGTATACAAATATATTTACTCTTATATTTTTTGGTGACTATATTTACTCTTATATTTACATACATAGAGATAGAATATGCGTTTCTTATATATCGAATTTTAAAAATCTCTCTTGGTACTAAAATTAGGAAAAAAAGACAAATAAGTCTCTGACCTTTTGTCTTACAGATATTTTCATTCCTGACCATTGAAAAATACTTTTAAGTCTATGGCCTTCACAAAATTTGGACGGATCAGTCCTTAACGGAGACATTTGGACAGATCAGTCATTGACGGAGGTATTTGGACGGAGAGACTGATCCGTCCAAATTTTGTGAAGGTCATGGATTTAAAAGTATTTTTCAATAGTTAAAAACGAAAATGTCTACGAAAAAAAAGTTAAGACCTATTTATCTTTTTTTCTAAAATTAGTTATATATATTTGTATATGTTACTTTACAACTTTTTTTTTTCTTGATAAGATAATTGGTTATCGAAATAACAAGATGTTTCACACATATATAGTAGAATAGTCAAAAACCAAATATGTATTCCTATATCCTATATAATCAAAAATCTCTCTTGGTACTAATAGACTTTAATTATATCTTTACATATTTGTATTTTTTGGTAACCACATACATCAACGAATGGATGAGGTTGAAGTCTATTAGCGTTTTTATAAGAAGAGTTCCAAGAGAAGCATTTCTTTTCAAGTCCCTTGGGATAATCGTCCTAGTAAAATCCTACAATTAAGGTTATGGAGGTCAAATCAAGTGAGAGATTATCACATTAAATACCAAATTAAGCATTTAAAACAATTCTCGGATCAAAGTCCACGTTTGTAAGTTATAGCCCCTAGTAGAACACCACATTGTAAATCTCCAACATACATTACTCACTTCTTTCTATAGCTATCATCATCACAAAGTAATCATTGATGCCATTTCTCTTAACAATCTCATGACCGAATCACAGCGTTCCCTGTAAGTAAAATGCCTTTCAATTTGTGTTTCTTCCTCAATCCATCAAAATTCATGAAAACAATATTTTTCTTATTGTTCTTATTATCAAATTTGATTTACTTGATTTGTTATGATAATGCTCAAATTATGACTTCCTTTAGTGAAATAACTTGATGAACACTAGTCCTTGTTGTGGACATGTTTTGTGTTTAAAATTTTAATTTGTAAGTTTTTTTGTCACGATTTTGATCTATTTTATGTTCGTACAAAAGGTGTATTTTATGATGATTATTATTACAGTAATTATAATAATTATATAATTTTCACAATATTTAAAAAATATTATTAAAATTAAAATAATATTTTTTTACTACGTAAAAGCTCTTTTTAATTTGATAAAAAAAACTACTATCAAATAGTAAAAAATTGTAAACTTAACATAGGTAATATTTAATTATAACTGCTATAAGTACAGTAATTATAGAATTTCTTTAAAATTATTATATCATAAACATTAGTATTTGGTGAAAACTCAGGTGAAGTTGATACTCGAAAGCCATTAAATGAAAATTTAATCAAATCAGTCAAATCATCTAACGGCTCTAAGGTATCAACTTCACGTGAAGTCGACTGCACCTAAGTTTTCACCTTAGTATTTTACCTTCTGAGATTCATTATTTTCTGTTTTATATTTTGTTAGTTAGTTAGAAAACGGTGCATGCATAACAAATTGTACTAAAGAAGATTAAAGATGTCAAAGCAAGCAAGTTCATACGTACCAAAGAACATCCTCATAACTGGTGCAGCTGGTTTCATAGCCTCTCATGTCACCACTAGGCTAATCAACAAGTACCCTAGCTACAAGATTGTAGCACTTGATAAGCTAGATTATTGTTCTAACATCAAGAATCTACAATGTTGTACTTCATCACCTAACTTCAAGTTCATCAAGGGTGACATAGCTAGCTCAGACATGGTGAATCATCTCTTGATAGAAGAGGAAATAGACACAATCATGCACTTTGCAGCACAAACCCATGTGGACAATTCATTTGGAAACTCCATGGAATTCACCTATAACAATATCTATGGCACCCATGTTCTTCTAGAAGCATGTAGAGTAACAAATTGCATTAAAAGGTTCATCCACGTAAGCACGGACGAAGTTTACGGCGAGACGGATTCCGAGACTGACATCGGAAACCATGAAGCCTCCCAACTTCTTCCAACCAATCCTTATTCCGCCACGAAAGCAGGCGCCGAGATGTTGGTAATGGCTTATCATAGATCTTACAATCTTTCTACAATAACTACTAGAGGAAACAATGTGTACGGTCCAAACCAATATCCTGAGAAGCTTGTCCCTAAATTCGTCCTTAGGGCGATGAAGGGACAAAAGCTTCCCATCCACGGCGACGGATCCAATGTTAGGAGCTACCTTTATTGCGGCGATGTAGCTGAAGCGTTTGATGTTATTCTCCACAAAGGAATGATTGGCCAAGTCTATAACATTGGCACCAAGAAAGAGAGAAGTGTATTAGATGTGGCAGAGCATATTTGCAAGCTTTTCAACATAAATTCAAAGGATGTTATTGAGTTTGTTCAAGATAGGCCATTTAATGATAAGAGATATTTCCTAGATGATCAAAAGCTCAAGAATCTAGGATGGGAGGAAAGAACTCCTTGGGAAGAAGGACTAAAGTTGACAATTGATTGGTACAAAAAGAATCCGGATTGGTGGGGAGACGTGTCGAATGCCCTGAATCCGCATCCGCGCTTCTCAGCCACCAATCTGGCTGACGAAGCTCAATGGTCGTTTCAATGTGGATACTCAAGGCTAGGAAGGTCATTTACTGAAGTAGGACGAAATAAAACATTTGTGAAATTTTTGATATATGGGAAGACGGGTTGGATTGGAGGGTTGCTAGGGAAGCTTTGTGATGAAGAAAGAATCCAATGGGAGTATGGAAAGGGAAGATTAGAAGATAAAAAGTCATTAATGGAGGATATAAGTAGGGTAAAGCCAACACATGTGTTAAATGCAGCTGGAGTGACTGGAAGGCCAAATGTTGATTGGTGTGAATCACATAAAGTTGAGACAATAAGGACTAATGTTGTTGGGACATTAAATTTGGCTGATGTTTGTAATGAAAAAGGATTGTATATGATGAATTTTGCAACTGGTTGTATATTTGAGTATGACAAAGACCATCCTCTTGGTTCAGGCATTGGCTTCAAGGAGGAGGACAAGCCAAATTTCATTGGTTCCTTCTATTCCAAGACTAAGGCCATGGTAATGTCTCTAAACTTTTCATTTCAGTTTATTCTGAGTGGAGTCCAAATATGTTCTTCATGTTTTAATTATTCTAATTTATCTTTGATATTTAAAATTGTTTCAATTTACCCAAGTAGTTAACAATGGAGGAATTTAAGGTTTGTATTGTGTCACATTCCAATTTTATCTCAAATATTTAGATGTAATTTCAATGGACAAAAATATTATGAAAAAAAAATGAAGCATTTATCACATTCCAATCACATCTAAATATTTGAGATAAAATAATCAGAACATCATCTAAAATCCTTTTAAAATGAAAATAAGAAAATATTTTTTTGATTAAAACTCATATGCAGTTAATTATTTTTATGTGAAGTTTATAATTAATGATTATTAGATAATAATTTAGTTAAATATATTAAATTATCAAATAATTTTTAATTATCAATCAAATTCACATAAAAATAATTGTATTTAAATTTCACATTCTTTAAACTAAATAAGTCCTAAATTTCTCGGGCGCTAGCTATTTGGTCTTTTGTTAATGTGTAATACAAAATGAAATAATTTTAAAATGTTAAAAATAAAATTAATAAAATATTAGAGATAGAACTAGAATATACCTCAAATGTGAAAGAATATAATAAAGTGAACACTGAATATATACCATCAACATTCTTAAAGAAAAATGCTTATTAAGTGGACAACACTTTTTTTCTTATTTTTGCCTTGTATCTGAATCAAGAAAAGTAAACTTTCCAAAAAATCATTTTCCTTCTTTTAATATGCTGATTATGACATTTAATTAATAATATGAAAAATATATATTTATAGGTGGAGGATCTGTTGAAAAATTATGAGAACGTTTGCACACTGAGAGTTAGAATGCCAATATCATCAGATCTTAGCAATCCTAGAAATTTCATTACCAAGATTTCTCGTTACAACAAGGTGGTAGATATACCTAACAGCATGACCGTGCTAGATGAGTTGTTACCTATATCCATTGAGATGGCTAAGAGGAACTTAAAAGGGATATGGAACTTCACCAATCCTGGGGTCATAAGCCACAATCAAATATTAGAATTGTACAGGGACTATATTGATCCAAAATTCAAGTGGCAAAATTTTAATTTGGAAGAACAAGCAAAGGTTATTGTTGCTCCCAGGAGTAACAATGAAATGGATGCCTCCAAGCTCAAGAAAGAGTTCCCAGACATGCTGAACATCAGAGATTCCATTATCAAGTATGTCTTTGAGCCCAACAAGAAAACTTAATTAATTCAGGACTTTATTAGACACAGATTTTGTACTCTTTATATATATGAAACATGATGAGACTTTTTTTTTCCATTTTTTTTAATTTGGAGATTTGGACATGGCAATTCAAACATTTAATCACAATTCATTTGTAATTTATAGTGTCGTTGTTTTTATATTTGATGGATTTACAAATGTTTAGTAGTTAAATATGGTTTGTCTAGCTTTTAACGCTAAGAAAATTATTAATTACTTAACTTTATTTATTATGTTAGATATGTAAGTTTGAGATATAACGAAAATAAAGAAAGAGTTTGGTGATATATATATATATATATATATATATATATATATATATATATATATATATATATATATATTAAAATAACTTTTGCTAAATAAGACTTTTTAATTAGAGTATAAGGCACATATCATCTTTACTAATTTTATATTTAGTATTAAAAAAAATTGAAAATTATTCCGGGCATGACTTACGAGTTTAGCCAAAAAGATAAGGCTAACAACTCCATAAAAAGGGAGATCCGCACTTCTCCGAATATGATTACTTTTATTCAAGAATTCTAATTTTCTATCTCAATTACTTTTTTACTTGTGTGTCGAAATTGTTAGAAACAAGAGACTGAGAAAGTAATCTGAAGAGTGTATTATTTAGTATGTTGAAAGGTACAATATACAAGGGGTATTTATAGGTGTTAAATGAATCAGAATAATAAAGGCATAGAATCCTACAATTAATATACAGATATACTATATAAATATAGACGATACTAATTGGTCTAAATTGATACTAATGATTCTCTAACATGCATCCCCCCTCAAACTCAAGTGGGAGTTAAGGATACCAACTTGAGTTTGGATAACAAAGTCCGGAAACGAGTCGGGTGATGAGCTTTCGTGAAGATATCAACAGTTTGATATAGTGTTCTAACAGCAATGAGACGAACAGCATCAATAAGGATATGTTGCCGAACAAAGTGACAATCAATCTCAATATGTTTGGTGCGTTCATGAAACACATCATTATGGGCAATCTGAATAGCACTGCAGTTATCACAAAAAACATCAGTAGGGGACGACTGAGGAGCACCCAGATCTTTGAGAAGCCAACGAACCGAGATAACTTCAGCAGTGGTGTCAGCGAGGGCACGATACTCAGCTTCTGTACTTGACTGAGAAGTGAACGTTTGCTTCTTAGCACGCCAAGAAATGAGAGCGTCGCCAAGAAACAAACAGTAACTAGTAGTAGAACGACAATCAGTGGGATCATCAGCCCAATCAGCATCGGAGTAAGCCTGAAGAGACAAAGAGGAATGGGCAGAAAAATAAAGGCCATGAAATAGAGTGCCTTTGATGTAGCGAAGAATGCGAAGAACCGCCGCATAGTGAGTAGTACGAGGAGCTGACAAGAACTGGCTAAGTACATGAACTGGATAGGCGATGTCTGGCCGGGTGACAGTCAAGTAGACGAGACCACCAACTAACTGTCGATAGAGAGTCGGATTATCCAAAACAGTGCCATCCATAGGGGTAAATCGAACATTAAGCTCAAGAGGAGTAGACTCAGTGCGACTATCTGTAATCCCAGCGCGAGCAAGAAGATTTGAAGCATACTTAGCCTGAGAGAGATAGATGCCATCATCGGTGGAGATGACCTCGAGACCAAGAAAATAGCTGAGAGAACCAAGATCTTTCATCTCAAAGGTATGGTGAAGTGAGGCCTTGAGATTAGAGATACCATCAACATCATCCCCAGTAATGATCATATCATTAACATACAAAAGTAGAAGAACAACTCCACGTTCGCTTTTACGAATGAAGAGGGCATTCTCATGAGGGCTAGAAGTAAAACCAAGACTGCATATGGTAGTACTGAACTTGTCAAACCATTCATGAGGAGCTTGCTTAAGTCCATAAAGTGCCTTGCGAAGGAGACAAACCTTATTAGAAGGACAAGGATATCCCGGAGGTGGTTTCATATAGACTTTTTTTTTCAAATTCCCATTAAGAAATGCATTCTTCACATCCATCTGACTGAGAGACCATTTTTTAACCGCGGCAATGGCAAGAAGAGCTTTCACAGACGTAAGATGAGCGACAGGAGCAAAAGTCTCTTCATAATCAATACCATACTCTTGCGTACAATCTTGAGCAACCAAGCGGGCCTTATAAAGGTCAATAGAGCCATCAGAGTGAGTCTTGATCTTGTATACCCATCTACTGCCCACAACTTCCTGATCAGAAGGAGGATCAACCAAATCCCAAGTGTGTGCTTTTTCAAGTGCCTGTATTTCTTCCTGCATTGCTTGTTGCCAATTCGGGTTTGAAGAGGCTTCTCTGAATGACTTAGGTTCATGTTGATGAATGATAGTAGAAAAGCAATGATAATCAATAAGATGAGGAGGTGGATTCCTTACCCTAGAAGAACGAGCAGGAGGAGGAGGCATGACGGTAGGAGCAGGATCATCGTCCGGTCTGGAATCATCGGGAGATGGAAAAGGCGGAAGAACATGAGACTGTGGAGGGTCACTCGAGATAGAATATGGAGAATCATCACTAGGAAAAAGATCAACATTGGGGTTAGTAAACAAAGGTGACTGAGTAGTAGGAATAGACTCAAAGGATGAGAACCGAGAAAACATGTGGTGCTCCCAGAAGACAACATGACGAGATATACGAATACGTTTAGAGAGAGGATCCCAACAACGATAACCCTTGTGTTCAGTGCCATAACCAAGGAAACAACACATACGAGCCCGAGGTTCAAATTTACTATGTTCATGAGGCTGAAGAAGAACAAAGCATACACAACTAAAAACTCGAAGAGAACTATAATCTGGGGGGTATGATAGAGACGCTCAAAGGGAGTAACATTACCAAGAACAGAAGAAGGGAGTCTATTGATAACATGAACAACAGTAAGAACAGCTTCACCCCAAGTACGCTCAGGACACGAAGAAGAAAGGAGCATTGCACGGACGGAGTCAAGAATGTGACGGTGTTTGCGTTCAGCTCTACCATTTTGTTGAGACATACCAGGACAAAAAAACTCAGACAAAGTACCCTGTTCTGCAAGAAAGGCTAAGAGTTTGGAATCACGGTATTCCATAGCATTATCACGTCGAAAAACTTTAATGACCTTGGAAAACTGAGTTTTAATTATAGTAGCAAAGTTGATATAGATCTGAGGTAACTCATGGCGATTAGTCATCAAATAAACCCAAGTAAAACGGGAATAATCATCAATGAAAACGACAAAGTATCGAGTTCCGCCCATAGAGGCAGTGGGAGCGGGGCCCCAAACATCAGAGTGAATGAGATCAAAAGGAGAGCAAGCAAGAGATGAATTATTGTAAAAAGATAAAGCAGGTTGTTTGGCAGTTTGGCAAGAAATGTAATCAAAAGATTCATTTGGAACCTGACCTAAAACACCCTGAGACACAAGAGGACACAGTTTTCCTAAGGAGGTGTGGGCAAGACGTTGATGCCATAAGTGAAGGGTAGAGGGAGAAGAAGCAGCACAGAGATTTGGTACAGGAGGAATATGAAGATTCTCGAGTTCAAACAACCGTCCGACCTTACGTCCAGTCCCGATGATTTGTCCCGTCTGAGGATCCTGTACACGACAATCAGAAACGGAAAAAGTGACTTCAAAACCCAGATCAACAAGTTGACCAACAGAAATAAGATTGAAGTTTAATTTGGGAATATAATAAGTATCAGGAAGATTAAGAGTTGACTGGGATATAGAACCATTGTGTGTTGCGTGCAAGAGGGAGCCATTTGTAGTATTGACAGAAGGTCCATTTGTGGTGGTAGACATGGACGAGAAAATATTACGCAATGGAGACATGTGATTAAAGCAACCCGAGTCAAAGTACCATTTAGAATTACCTGGAGGGGTCGATAAAGAGGCAGGGGTATTACTAGAAACAGAGAGAAGACGCTGAAGGAGAGATGCAATATCAGATAGAGAAACAGGAGACGAGTTGAGTGGATCAGGACGTGGTGGACGAGTAGGACAGGCAGTAATTAAATGTCCCGAGAGCTTGCAGTAACGGCAGAACAGCTGTGGACAATGGTAGCTAATATGACCTGTCTGGTGGCATGTGCAACATTCAACAGAAGGACAGTCGAGGAAGAGGTGCCCAGAATGGTTACAGTTTCGACAGAATTTATCCTTTCTGTCGGTGACAGCAAAAACATCTGGCTTTTCCATGATAGTGGTCACAAAGATCAAAGAGAGGAGAGAAAACGGCAATTTCAGAGCAGAAAATGAGAAATCGGAGTGCAGAATCGGAAAGAGCTCACCAAAAAATCTTAGGGAGGGTCCCGCTTGTATGCCACATCAACGCCACGTCAGCAGGGACGTCAGTGCCACGTCAGCAGAACGGTGACACGTGGCAGCCCGTGAGAGGACGGAGAGGACAGGCTGGCGGTGAGGTGGCGAGCGGGTCAGCCAGTGGGACGGGTCGGGTCAATCGCGGGTGCGCGGGTCGCAGGAGAAGCTGGCGGCGTGACACGTGGGCGCTCCAGGATCGTCTGATCAGCAGCAAGATCCAATGGCTACTGAAGCATCTGGGTTGAGGAAGAATGAAGGTGGGCAGGGAGGTTCCGGCGGTGCGTGACGGCGCGTCCGATGGACTCAGGCGATGATTCTGATGGCGTTGAAATCTTGACGGAGAGACGAACACAATGATAGCGGAGGTGACGAACCAAAGCGTCGGAAACAGAACGAAAAACCAGAACAAAGAAGCACTGTCGGAAGAGAAAAATAAGGATGCTATGAACAAATGTTCATTGGAAAAAAAAACACTTTTAGGCTCTTGATACCATGTTAGAAACAAGAGACTGAGAGAGTAATTTGAAGAGTGTATTATTCAGT
This sequence comes from Arachis hypogaea, assembly GCF_003086295.3. Taxonomy (NCBI): domain Eukaryota; kingdom Viridiplantae; phylum Streptophyta; class Magnoliopsida; order Fabales; family Fabaceae; genus Arachis; species Arachis hypogaea. The sequence goes on from NC_092051.1 coordinate 142,752,970, forward strand.
ATGTTGGAAGGTACAATATATAAGGGGTATTTATAGGTGCTAAATGAATCAGAATAATAAAGGTATAGAATCCTACAATTAATATACAGATATACTATATAAATATAGACGATACTAATTCGTCTCATGCTAATAATTCTCTAACAAAAATGTCTTTATAAGTACCACTTTCACGTCGTTTTAAAACTTGCCGACCATATATATCCACGGTAGTAGAGGTTCCCTACCATTATCAATAAACTGTTCGGGTAAATCCTGACCTTGAACAAAAACCAGCTTTTTCTAACAGGTTAAATTATTCCTTGTAAAACGAATCGTTATTTAATTTTGTTCCTAAACAAATTATCAATTAAATTAGTCTTTTATAATTACAAATTAATCACATTTAATTTTTCCATCACTTTATTAATAATTGATGATGTCGGACAACATACATGATATTGACATATCTAATTAAACGCTGATATGTTTATAAAAATTTATTAATTTAATTCTTTTTTTTTCAATTATATAAATCTTAATTTTTAAAGATTAAATTGATAAATTTTTATACATATATACGTGTTAATTATTATGTATAGTGTTAGTCAAAGTTTCACATCATTAATAGTTAATAAACTTATTAATGAAATGATGAAAGGATAAACGTAATTAATTTATAATTTTTGAATGTCTAATTTAATTGATAAAATCTTTTATTTTAAGAACAAATTTAAAAAATAATTCATTTTTTAGAAACTAATTTAATCATTAACTTTTTTTTTAATCCAAAAAATCCAATATTCTTCTGTTTCTTTAAATTTCTCTTTCCTCTTTAATATTTATTCACCTGCTATTTTGTAGGCTAATTAATTGTTGGTTAAACAAGAGTTAGATCCCTAGATATTACTAATACACTAGTCCATACATAATGATACAATATTTGGCCTAATAAATGATGTCTAGAATAGTAGTGTTAACATAGTCATATATATTTGCCCTATGGAAAAGTCTAGGGGCCAGCAACTTTTTTTAATTCTGGCTAGCATGTAACCAGCAAAGAAAGGTGAGTCATTAGATGAAATCTCACACCAATCTCACATCATTAAAATCATCATTGATGACTATTTGATGGCTATAAATCATAAAAATTGCTGATCCCGTAGCACTCCTCTTGGCCTAATATTAATACACTAGATCAAAGTTTTCAAATTTATTTTGTCAGCTAGCTTATACCCGTTAGTCCATTACACTTAAACAGTTAAACTACATGATATATTATAGTTTATCACTTGAATTTAGAGCATAGTAGTACATATTAGATAGGGAATCATCACTTGAAAATATACTTGACAATGCCTGGGAGATGACTGTTCATAGCGTAATCATCCCAATCAATCACTTTAGGATCAAAGTAAAACAAATCTGTCTCTGTCCCTCCTTGTCTTGCTGCCAATCGCAATTTCTCAGTGTTCATATCATCAAATCTGTGTGCCATAACATTATTTATTCTTTGTCCAGCTTAAACTTCTTAACTAAGCAATACAACTTTAATAATAAACTTTACTACTCATATATATGGGTGAAAATTGATAAACAATTAGATAATCTCAAAAATTGTTTAGTTATTAATAATGATGCTTTCATGAGCAACGTTCTAATAAATTTCTAACTACTAATCAGCTGAAGAGGGAAAAGTATATGAACCAACTTCAAATCAACAAAAAATGGAACAACTTAATTAATTATAAATATAGTAATTAGTTTTATTTATTTATGATTTAAAATATTAGTTATTAAATATTTCACCACGTAAATCATGGAAACTGATTCAATTAGTTTCCATCTCTTCACCCTTCTTCTTTCTCCAAATGCCTAAAATATGATAAATCAGAAAATAGATTCAAAACCATCTAATTTACAAAGAAAAGAAACATCCTAATGCTTAGCATAAGCACCATCCACGTAAAGATTTTGGATTCATTCAAATGCATTTGGTTGGTTTTTGGCTGATTTTTTACTGGTACCCTCTTGGTTCCTAGCATTGTTGGCTAAAGAGTAAAATGAAATGTGCATGCATTGAACTAAGTAGCATGAAGCAATAAAACACACTAATAACTTACATGCCATTGAAGAACAAGTATGGCCTATAAAGCTCCACCAACCGCATCACAGTTTGGATCTTCTTATTCATCTCTTGATACGTTGTCTCAAAATACTTGCAAAATGCTAAATTGGCTAGTTCAAGCCCCTATTACAGTTAAGTTTGAAATAAGTTTTTGCCCATATTTTATGTTTAGCTTATCACATAAGTATTTAATAGAATAAAGTAGAGAGTGATGTGAGGATGACCTTCAACCAAATGAGGTAGTGAATGAAGAGATATCTCCGGAAGCTTTCCATGTTGGTAAAGACGGTAACTTTGGCAACCTTGATAGGTTTTCCATCTTTGTTTATCCAAGGTTTTGATGTAAAGTACCTGATTGCATAGTCTTGGAGATTGATATATCTAATGGGATTTCCAAGTGAGGAACACAAATGATATATGGCATTCTCACTTGGATGATCTGCATGAGCCACCATTGCTACTAATATTGCATTCACCACAATGTCTCCTGGAATCTGCTTGCAGGACAGCTCATCAATTTCGAATAAATAAATAAATAAATAAAATTAACAACTTTCATCCTAATAACTGACCACATCTACAACTCCATTGATATTTCCAAGAAAGCATGTTAAGTTTCCCTTTCCATAAGCAACAGCTAAACTATCAATGGTTCTGCAACAAGAAGCATAATTATTTGAGGTAATTGCTTATACTCATCCTTATTTATACAAATTGAAATATAAAATACACATTAAAAATAAGTTAAATTATACATATATTAATATATAAATATATAATACGATTAATTTTAGTATGCAGATAACATTTTTAGTATTATATGTGGCTGTATGCAAAATGAATGAGTTACCTTACACCTTCAACCCATCCCGGAAAAGGTTCTTTGATTGTACTTGTAACGATGGCAGGACGCATAATGACAACGGATAAATTTCCTTTCATTTGTTCTACAAGCATCTCTCCTATTGCCTTTGTAAATACATATGGATTCGGCCACCCATACACCTTTGCCCTAATCATCAATCATCAATTATTATTATTACAAATTCTAGTAAAATTTAAAAAAAAAATTATATAAATAGAAAAAATGCAAAGAACTTTTTTCTTTATTTTATTTTAGATCTTAAGCTTTTAATATATACACTTTCACATTTAAAATTGTCAAATGAAGTTTAAAACAGGATTTTTTTTTTGTAATTTTTCTTTCAAAATTACCCTTATGTTAAAAGATTATTTGTAAATAAAATGTGGGTCTAGACAATGGGAACTGAAGATTAAAGTGAAAGTGATCGAAGAAAAAGAATTTCGGTATGTTATTGCCTACATATTTGTTGGAAAAACAGAGAAAAAGGACAAACAAGCAAACAAATAAATGCACAATAAATTATTAATTATATGATGTTGTTATTTTTCTTTATGATGATTTAGTTTGATATAAATATTATATAATATTTTAATTACTATATTATATGTAATTTTCAAGACATTAATTATATGTCAGGTCAATTTGAATTACTCAATTTTTAGGATATAAGTATTAAAAATAGACTTAATAAAATATTAAAATTAAATTTAAATATATTTAATAAGTCTAACTTTGTCAGACCTATGTACATACCTAGAGCAAATAATTTAGAAATATGTGTAGCAAAAAGCCAAAAACTCGCTCCATCCGTTGCATTTTCATTCCTACTTTAAACTAAAGTTAAAAAAAGGAAACAAAGTACCAAACTAAAATTTGAAATGGAAGGAATACCACGTAATTAATGCTATGCATAGCGACGGGGAGATTTTGATGAGTTTTGACCGAAAAATTCTTAAGTGCGATGGGGAGTAAATTTTTATAGTAGTTAAAATTCATGTGAATATTCAACGTAGTTCTTAAGATTCTGATTTTTTTATTGTAGTCAGATAGAATTTTGAGTATTTATAGTGTTCTTTGGGTATATTTTTAGTAATGAATCATTACCGGAGTACTTACGTGGTGACGTTTTGTCACGCTGGAGGGCTCCAAAACGTTGTTTTAGTTTAGCGCCCTTAAGTGTAAATAACGACGCCATTTAGATGTTATTTAGCATGAGAAACAGTTTTGTCTCCAATACAAACACTTCACTCGTCTCTTCTTCTTCTACCTTCTCACTTTATCTTCGTCTCTTCATTAATGGCGTTATCGTAGAGTTCTATTTGCTGTGTTGAAAAAGTTGACAGAAGAAGTAATCCGACTGAAGACTCTTTTTGTTGTTCACCTCCTCTACTAGAAGCACGAGATTCCGGCATTGTGATCAGACTCAAGGTAACCTTTTTTTTTACCTTGTATTTTTAATACAGTGTTGGTTCTTCATGATATGCAAGTTGTAAATGTGGTTGAGGTTTACTCGTTTTGTCAGGATGGGAGATGTTTCCCTGAATGCCCTCAACAACCTCAAATCTCTCATGGATCAAGGTCTCACCTTTTTCATCTCTCTTAATTCTTGTTTTTTTTTATCATGTGGATTTCTCACTTCCCCTTTCCCTTTTTTTATGCTCATGTTAAAAAAATGTTTCTTTTCTCTTTTGTAATTATGCTTAGTTGAAGAGACATGGAAGAGAACCTTTCAGGTAACCCATTTTTTATCTTTCTTTATCTATTGTTTCTAGATATTCATTCTGCTCTGATTTCAAAATTTTGAATTATTTATTTTAAATTGCCCCTTTTTATTATCTGGTATAGTTTTTACTTGTTTTTAACATGTGCTGATTTTGATCTCTCTGTAGTGTGGATGTGTAAATTATTCTCTATTAGTTCTTTTTCGGTGGATTGTGTCTAGTGTGGTCATTTGGAGTCATAATGGTTAAAGTAATTTTGAATGTTTCATTCATGTTGTTAACTAATTAGTGCAGCTATTTTCTTGCATGCTTTTTGGTGGGATTTATAATTTGTATTGATTTAGTAGGAAAGGGATAAATTGAGATATGATTTTCAAGTTTTGAAGTTTCAATCAATGTAGCACTATATATCTTTAACACTATTTATTAATTTGCTTGAAGGATTTATTTATTCATAGTTATATTAATAGTTTCTTCTTTTCTTGGATGGATGCAAATTTCATAAAGTGCACCTAAATGTTTCCCTTTTGGAATTTAATCCTGGGTGATATGCAGAATGTTCATTAAGGATATATGACCGAAACCTTAGTACGATTTTTGAAAGCAAGATAGTGGAATGCTTCCAAGGCTCATAAAATGGTAAGACATACTTAAGCCAATTGTTATGTTGTTTAGAAATCTCCTTTATTTACTTAGCAAGACCTTGTTGACAAATGGCTGAGTTTTTACTTGGTTATTCTCGATGATGTTTCATTTTCAGAAACCAATAGTCCCGCCTGATTTATACAAATCAATTCGCGATTCACAACTAATAGGATTGTCAGGTTACTCAAGAGAGGTGCTCATTCTTAAACATAATCTTTTTTTTTGTTGGTATCCCATGTCATCTTGGTCACTTCTGATGTATTCTTTTGTCAACATGTGCAAGTTATGCTATATATGTAGTTCAGCACACATTGTATTGTCTTAAATCAAATTTATATAATTGCCTTATCTCTTCTATTTCTTTTTTCCCTTCTCTCTTTCTCTGTGATCAATTCCAGGGTCTTCCTGTCTTTGTAATTGGTGTTGGAATTAGCACATTTGACAAAGCATCTGTAAGTTCAATTTATTAGAGAAAAGAAGAGAAACATTGATTTGTTGGGGGTACTATTTGACTTCTAACTGTATATCCTAATCTTGTATGATCCGCAGGTTCATTATTATGTTCAGTCTCACATTCAGATCAATGAATATTGAGTATTATTCTTTGGATTCTTCTAAGATTAATTTGGTAGTTTAGCTTCTGCTATTTCATTCTGAGTTTTTACCCATATTTGTCTGTAGCCTTATTTATCAAAGAAACATGGGCAACCTATTACCACATGTGTAAAGGTTTTGGATATGGCTGATCTGAAGTTCTCGGCCTTGAACCAAATTAAGGTTAGTTCATGTAGTTACTTGGTCCGGCACAGTTTCTCTACTTGGTCTGAAGTTCTCGGCCTTGCAACTTGGTTACTTTATTCTGCTCTTGCTTGGCGTTCTCGTCTGGTTCCAGCTAGATGGAGAACGAATAGAGCTTCCACCTGCAGTGCTACCACCACCCATCATCGACATGAGCAAGAGCCCCCGACAGAAGAATGAGAAGAGAGAGATGAACAAGAAGAAGAGATAAACTTTATGAAAATTTGGGGATTTAGGGTTAAATATTATGGGAGAGACCAACGTGGGTATAAATTTGGAGATAATCTATAGTACTTGCTTTTGTATATCTTGTTCACTAGAAAATTAAGATAATTTGTTAATAATTTTCAACCTTGCTTAGCTAGCATAGCTAGGTTGAAGGTCTTTAAATCTTTAAGGTTTATTCCTCCTATCTTCTTGTTTCTGCAAACTATGTCCTATCTTATCCACCTTTGCTTTCTTTCCTCGCCTCGCTGTCCCCATCAAATTCCATGATTTTCCTTTACAGCTCTTCAATCATTGTGTCGGAAAATCTAAAACAGTTCAACGTGTAGATTGAGATAGTTATCGCAACTATCTTTATTAACCCCTCCCTTATGATCATTAATAGTAAAGATCTTTTTCAAGATTGCAATCAACCTCTTTTCCACCTTATCCTTAATGTATGAAAACGTACATTTGTTGGATCTGTGTACCACGACTAACAGGCCTACATACTTGTTTTGATTACACGTATGAAGAATTTATAGAGTATGCATGTGCTAGTGAATCTCAGGTCTAAGTTGGAATGTTTAAACTAAAGAAAGTGAAGGATTTGTTTAAATTCACTAGTTGTCCACTAATATCACCATAGACTTCCAGCACCTTAAGTAATCTCTGACATTCCTGCTATATTGCCTTACAAAAAAATATCGAATCATCTGCAAAGAATAGGTGGTTGATTTTAGGATATTTAGAATTAAGTCTTACACTAGATATCTTTTGTCTTTGCTCTCCTCTATGGAGCAGAAGAGATAACCTTTTTGCACAAATTAGGAAAAGATAGAGGGAGAGAGAGTCGTCTTGATGCAAACCCCCGAATAGTTTAAATAAACCATAGGATTGACCTTCCACAATAATAGAGTAGGATACCATAGTAACACATTCCTTCATCCAACCAATCTATTTATCGCAAAACCCAAGTCTTTTCATAAGGTCCCAGACAAAGTACCATTCCACTTTATCATATGACTTGCTTATATCTAGCTTAACCGCAATTTCATATTCACCATGGCACTTGTTCTTTAAACAGTGCATAAACTTATGAGCTATGAGAACATTGTCGCTGAAATGTACTCTGATTGTCACTAATGATTCTAGAGGACCCCTTGCATCTGGTGAATTAAAATTTTGGAGATGATTTTGTAGAACACACAGCTCAGGCTAATCAGCCATATTTGTGTCGTGTTTTCTGCATTTTGTGTCTTAGGAATTAGACATATTTAGGTGTGGTTTGTGGCTGTCAACATTTTTTTTCCTGCGAAAAAACTTGTGATTACATCAATCACATCTTTTTTTATGATCTCCCAAAAGTGCTGGAAGAATTTGGTTGTGAAACCGTCTTCACCTTATGCAGAGAAGAGAATGTTTGAAAAAGTGGTTGTCTTGATCTCTTTATCCGATACTCTCCTTGTTAGTTTTCTATTGGTGTCCTCTTCTGCCTTTTTTCTCATAGATTGAAGTTTGATATTAGCATCTCTCAGGTTTGAGGCTGTGAAGAGATTCTCAAGATACTCCTAGGCTATCTAAGCTATTTTCTCCAGCTATGATTCGTAATGTCCTTGGTTGTCTTGTAATTTGTCGATTCGGTTGTTCCTTCTTCTATTAGAATTTTGTATGGAAGAAATTCGTATTTTTGTCACCCCATCTTAGCCATTAGACTCTAATTGATTTCTCCCTCCAGTACATTTCTTCCATCACGTAGGTCTTAGTCAATTCTCCTTCTAGCTCCAAATATCTCTGTCTATCTGCCCTTACTCCTTCTCCTTTTGTTATCTCAAAATTTTTCTTTAACTCTATTATGAGTTTTTGGGAATTATTTAGGCTGAATTTTTGCTAATCCACCAACATATGTCTATATCTTTTTAGTTTGTAATGCAGTTTAAACATTGGAGACCCTTCTATTATAGTTAACCATGCTTCTTTTACAATATTTGCCACTTTTTTGCTTTCACACCATCGTTCTTGGAACAGAAATTTTCTTTTTGCTCTTCTCACCTCACTATCAGAGACTAGCATCAGTGGGATGTGATCTAAGCCTATATTTTTCAAGTGAAGAATGGAAGCTCTTAAGTAGCTGATTCATAGAAAAAGTGATCCCAAACCTCTATCCAATCTTTCATAAATAAGATGATCCCCAAATTTCTTATTGTTACACTTGAATTTCCTCTCTGCATATCCCAAGTCAATCATTTCTCATTCATTAATGAAGCTATTGAAAGAGTCAATGGAAAAAGTCGATTTCATTCTCCCTCCCTCTTTCGCATGAAAATCTGAGATTGCATTAAAATAACCAATTGCTAAAAAAAGGTCATCTGTATCTCCCTTTAATTCTAATATTTTTTTGAATTGTTCAACTCTTGTATTTTTCTTGGAGTGCAAATGTACTGTTACAACTTTTCAATTTTTTTGTAAAATTTGATCAGCCCAAATAAAAAAATTAAGTAGTCTTTTAAAAGCAAAATAGTTACTTCCACATTGTCTTTCCAAGCAAGAACGAGACCTTATGTTGTGCCCCACGGCTCCACACAATAACTTTGCCTAAAATCAGCCTTACCACAATGCTTTTTAACTATCAAAAAAATATTTTTTTGTTTCACATAAAAACATTATGTCAGGAGAATGGAATTTACAAATCCTTTTCATGATGTACATGTGAACTATTAGAAGATTCTCCAAACTTCGACAGTTCCACATCATCATCTTTATGGACACTTAGGTGTTATTTGTGAGGTGGCATCCTCTCCCTCTATTAGATTCTCCTCTTTGTCTGAGCATTGTTTCTTATGATTGCTTGGATTCTGGGTTTTTGTGATCTTTTAGCACTTGTCACCTTAATAAAGCTTCTTCTAGCCAATTATTTTATAGCAGATTTCTTATTCAACTGTTGTTCTGTTTGTTGATTTATTGCACCAAAAACAAAATCTGTTGGTAGGTCTTCTATGCTTCCTCTTTCTCCCTGTATTTTATCATTGGATATCCAAAATTTCGGTTGTAACATGTAGATTCTTTAACAAGAACAAGTGATTGTGAATTAGTGATGCTCTCTATCTTCTTATCCCCACCTCCATAGGTTCTTCTTCGTTTAGACTTCATTAAAAGATTAGATTGTTAATGAGTTTTACTAGAATCGGTTGATGTGGCCTAGAATGTCTACTTTATTCTCTCGTACCTCTATTTTGGTTCCTGTTATCTTTCATTGCTGTTTCTCTTTTTCATCTTTGGTCAAATTTTAGCCAATCAACTCATTTTTCTTCTTTAACTTCTCCTCGAATTGAATCTTCAATCTGAATGGTGCACCCTCATGTTTCATAGTCTATGTATCCACAATAGTTACAAAAGTTACCAATTCTTTTGTATTTAAGTGAGACGACTTCCAGCACCTTTTTGTTGGGATAAGCAATCTTAAGCGTTCTCTTAAATGGTTTAGTAATGTTGAGATTAATTTGGACTCTACCTTTCATATGAAAGAGATCAACATCCAAGACATCCTCAAAGCTCTGTTTGTTTATAGGAACGGAACATTGAGACATGGACACAGAGACACAAAATCATATTTAATAGATGAGACATGACCAGAGACATTGTGTTCAGAAACATTAAATTAAGATATTTTTGTGTCTATTTTGACAGAAAGAACACAGAAACACTAATAAAAGATACAACTTATTTATTATTTTTTAATTATTTTTGTTAATTTTTTATAATTATATATTTTATTATTATATTTTTTCTCAAATTTTTTGAATAAAAAAAAGACAATAAATTAAATTTTCATAATTTATTCTACTTTATCACCAAACAGAATACAAGAACACTAAATTCTGTATCTCTTTCCGTTATATCTTATCCTCAATATCTTATTTTATCATCTTCTCAAAAACAAAAATAGCCCAAAAGAATTCCCTAATTTTCATCTGTTTATTTTGTTTTATACGGCTTTAGTAATTCCTATATTTGGATCCAAATGGAGACTTTTAAAAATTGTGCATCTTCTGCCGCTTCATCCTCCTTTCACAGTTTCAAATTTAATATGTAATTTTTAAATATTTTTTATTTATCTTAAAGATTTAATTAATATATATTTAAAAAAATAAAATTATTAATTAAAAATTTTTATAAAAAAATATATAATTAAAATTTTAATATTTTTTTATGTATTTATTAATACAAATTTTAAAAATTCTATTAGTAACAATCTTAATTCTTAACGTATAAATTTTTTATTCTGTAAAACTACAAAAAGACAAGTGTAAAATGTGATGTTGATTTTAGAGACTTTTTGCAAAGCATCTGGGATGAAGATTAATGTGGAGAAGTCTAAAGCGCTTTGCTCCAAGAATGTCTCTGCAACAAGGAAAGAGGTTTTCACTGGGGTATCCTCTATCAGATTTGTCCAGGACTTGGGCAAGTATCTTGGAGTTATCCTTAGCCATTCTAGGGTGACTCGTTCAGCTTTCAATGGTGTCCTGGATAAGATTCGGAGTAGGCTAACAAGCTGGAAAGGAAGTTTACTCAATCGGGCTGGTAGACTTTGCTTGGTTAATTCTGTTGTCGCTGCTATTCCCATGTACTAGATGCAAGTCTCTATTTTTCCCAAAGGAATCATTAGTAAATTGGAGTCTATGATGAAGAATTTTCTTTGGAAAGGACAAGTTGATGGAAGAGGATTGAATCTTGTTAGTTGGAAGGTACTGGTTACTCCAAAAAAATATGGAGGTTTAGGGATTAGAGATCCTTATTGTGTAAATATTGCTCTTCTTGGGAAGCTAGTTTGGACTTTCTTCCAGCAGCCAAACAAGCTATGGGTCCAATTGTTGGATGCCAAATACCGATCATCTCTATATGACTATTTTAGTTATCCTAAGAACAAGGAATCTCCCATTTGGAGGTGTCTTTGCAAGGCTTGGGAAGTGTTAAAGGATGGGTTTGCTTAGTGTATTGGAGATTTGAACCAGAATTTTTGGTTTTCTAGCTGGAGGAAAGAAGGACGGTTATCTAATGAGATCGATTATGTTCACATTTCTGATTCGAATCTCTGGATACAGGATATTTGGTCGGTTGGTAGGTGGCATTTGGATACTCTTTATTCTCCTTTATCTCAAAATCTGAAAGATAATATTCTTTCTTACAATCCAGATGAACAAGCAGGTCCGGAAGTGGGTTGGTATTGGAGTGGGTCTGCTGCCAAAGTCTATAACTCTCGCAATGGTTACTTGTGGTTGTGTAAGCAGCTGTTTGGTTGGGAGGAGCGGGAGAATTGGATTTGGCTTTGGCGCCAGCTTGTTCCGGAAAAGCATAAATTTTTGGCTTGGTTGTGTCTTAAGGAGGCTTTTCCTACTGCAAGTTTTCGCTTTAGAAGAGGGATGTCGTCGTCGGATAAGTGTCCAAGATGTCTTTCTAGCCAGGAATCGGTTTTACATTGTATTCGGGATTGTCCCAAAGCTCAGCTTGTCTGGCATAGGTTGGATATTTCTTGTCATCCTTTGGATTTGAAGAACTGGTTCTTGTATCATAGCAGAGAGTATCCGTTCAAGTTCTTTTCGAGACTTTGGTGGATATGGCGAGTAAGGAATAATGACATCTTTAATCCCGATGAAACTTGGCCTCCGGAAAAAGTGATTTGTCTGGCATTAACTTCAGAAAAGGAGCTTAGGAATATCTTTGAATTACAACGTATGTCCCTTCCCTCTACTCTAAATGGTTTTTGGAATCCCCCATCCATTGGTACTTTTAAGATTAATTGTGATGCTAGTTATTTTGGTTCGGGTGATAGTGTTGGTTTTGCTTGTGTTATTAGAGATTGTAATGGGAGCTGGCAAAGGGGGTGTTTGGGAATGATTGAGAGTAATAGTATTCTTCAAGGAGAATTGTTTGCTATTTGGAGAGGATATCTCTTAGCTTGGGATGTGGGTCAACGAGATGTTATTTGTGAGACGGATTGTGTGGAAGCATTTAATCTTGTTACTCAAGATGGTTTTGAGTTTATTGATCCACTGGTGCTCAAAATAAGAGATATCATGCATTGGAATTGGCGGGTTGACTTTCGTTTGATTATGAGAGATGCAAACACGGTGGCAGATACTATGGCAAAGATGGCGATGAAGTTACAACTTTCGCATGTGGAGCTTCTTTTACCTTGGGAGGAATTTAAGAGTAGTCTTAAACGGGACTGTCTCTCTATTTAGACAGTTCCTTATTTTGTTTGGTTTGTTTTTCTTTGTTTAATTTATTTCATTCACCAAAAAAAAATTAACTAGCTAAACCCTTACTTTAAAAGCACTTAAGAATGAGTCGATTTGACTAACCTGCTAATACCAAGGTCCTTCATAGCTACTGTGATTTGTTTCTGTGTGGCCCCTTGCTTCTGTAGCTCATCTAATTTGTCACACACCAATCTCTTTTCAGCATCAATGTCTAATCCAGGCACATCTTTGAAGTTATATGGGCTCTCTAATATGAGTCCACCTTTCTCACCGCATACATAAGCTGAGATTAAGGAGCCACAATCGTTATGTAAGGCACGTATCAAGAAAATAATAAAAGAAAAAAATATTAAAATTAAAAAAATTGTTGTAACTTTTATTAATTATACAAATTATAGTTTTTTGTTTATTATATTTTATTGTCAATGGTTCAAATTTTAAAAAATAACTTACTAATTATATTAACTTTTTTTTGAAGATTATAAAAATTAAAATCCCAAAACCTATTGATTTATTTTTTACCTATAATAGCATGTCAGTTTTTAAAGTGTTGAATTCTTTTTTTTTTTAATGCATATAACATGTCATTTTCTGTTTTAATTTAAATTCTGAAAATGATATTTTCACAAACTTTTTAAGTTAAAAGTCTTTAAAGTTTATAAAAATTGATTAAAAATCAATTACTATTGTCAAACCGTAATGTATAACATAACATGTGGTATATAAGTTTAAAGGTAAATTGCATAACTAAATAAAGGAAGATTTAAGATTACAAATGCAATAATTGAAGATTGATTATATTTTAGGTTCTGTAAGTATTTTATATAAATCGTTACATTAGGATTGGCAATATATACCTATTTGCAGGTATTCAATTTGGACCAACTTATTCAGATAGGGTTGTCTATTCGATTCGCTGCAGATATGATAGAGTGCGGTGCAAGTTTACTCGTGGGTAGGATAGGATACGGGTTCAGAGTATATCCTACCCTACCTTACCCACATCTCTAATATATTATATAATATATATGTAAAAGTTATGTATGTAGTGAAGAAAATGAGTGTTGAACTCACAATTTTTCTCTTATAAAAACTTGAAATAACTATTAAGCTAGTTGATGATTATATTATTTGTAATTTTATGTTAAATTTTTTTAAGATTTTATTGTTTTTAATTTTAATTTGAATTTAATTTTTTATTTTCTATTTTATTAATATGTATAAAATTTGGAATGGTTAAATTTTATATTTGCTTGAAATTTTTTATTTTTTTGCGAGTCTGATCGGATATGATAGGATTTAGAACTTTAGAGTGCGGGTAGAATTAGGGTTGAGAGATTTTTAACCCGCAGGTAGAATATGGTAGAATTTTAAAAAAATTTTCAACCCATAAATAAAGTTAAAGTAAATTCCAAATCCTACCCTATTCTACTCTACCTATTATCAGCTCTATAATATTTAGATATAAACCGCCATAGGCCATCCCGATTTAGGTGAATTCGACTATGAGCGAAAAAAAAGTATACATTAACCTGTTGACAGGTGGACCAGCACTTTCAGTTTGCTACATTGTTTGGCAAAGTTTATGATCTGCTTGACTCCGAAGACATTTTGGTCTAACGCGATGTCATATCTGCATTTTTAAGGAAGCGAGCAAATCATGAAAAATAATAGAAAGTGACTAAATGAACGTATTCCAAAAGAATGGAGAAAACCAAACCAGTGATTAAAGTATAAGATCCGTGCCTGAGGCAGTGTACTAGTCGCAAACTTGTTTGCCTCATAAATAGTCCTACCAAGATTTAATTTCTAGTAATAACTGGATTGTAGACTTATAGCAGTAAAGAATTTTTAATGTGTGTGATACGAGTGTGTATGATAAAAAAAAATTATAAAATCCGATCTTTTAGCATGATTTTTTTAATTAAAATAAAAACTTTTATTTTTTAAAAGAAAAGAAAATGATATTATTTACTAGGATATAATTTTTGTAGTTTTGAATGAGAGAATTACCCCAATTCATTAAAAGATTAGACAATCTGATTGGATGATAATAATGCATATTCATCTATAATCTAATAAAATGATTGGATAAATTAATTTTGATCAAAAACTAAAATATAATAAAATAAGACATTTGAGACAAAAATACAATATTTTAAATATTAAAAAAATAAAATAAAATTTAGTCCAAATATTAAAAACTAAATCGTAATTTATCCATAATCTTATCTCGTGTAAATATACCTTTCGTCAAACCTAGTGGTTGCAGCTGCATTAACAATAACATCTACTTGATTGCAAATCTCTTCCTTTAGGATCAAATCATTCTTCAAACCCAAGTCCTCACGAGAAATGTCCCCAGGAACCGGTCTCAATTTTTCTGATATAAAGGGCTCAAAATTTGTACCCATATTTTCTTTTAGCAAATTAAACAAGTCCTTTCCTAAGATCTGCAAGCAAAAAGTAAACAAATATTTAGCATGTATATAATAAGATTAGTTTCTCTCTCTCTCTCTCTCTCTCTCTCTCTCTCTCTCTCTCTCTCTCTCTCTCTCTCTCTCTCTCTCTCTCTCTCTATATATATATATATATATATATATATATATATATATATATATATATATATAATGGTAAATAATTGTTCATATATTCATCGAAATATAAATTCAATATTTACTTCGTAGTTAATTTTTAATTTATTCAAATGAATCATCATATCTAAATTAATTAGATTTTTGGATTATATTCTACTTTATTTAAAATTAATTAAAATAAATATATTAATAAATAAAAATGTTAAATAATTAATTTTTTCAAACAACACCAAACAATTTTTTTTAAAATTATATTATTTATCTTTAACTTTAGATCCTAAATTATAAAGTTTTTACCTTTAATTCTAAATTATAAATCTAAACACTAAAGTTAGTTAGTTAATTAATATTGACTAACTAAAAATTAATTTTCTATAATTTTTTAAATGAATACAAGTTTAAAATAAATATAGAACTAATATTTAAATAAAGACATTTTAATAATATAGCATTAAAAAAAATTATGAGAAGTACATGATGTCCCCTGTCCCAACTAAAAAAGAAAAAGCAGAAATTAAACCGACATTAACTTGCACATATAATAAAGCGAAAGTTATATAATGCATTTTAGTATGTCTATCTTATAATGACTGTGGTAACTATAGTATTTAAAACAATATTTGAATAATCACTATAATTATTACAAATAAATTCATATTAGAATTCACAAAGTCACCTATGTTCAATTGTTCATTTACCTCATTATGCAAGCGAAGAGCAGCAGATTCGGCGTCTCCGGCTCTTAAGAGAAGAAAAACCTTCTTAATATTTGGTTGAACCCTTAATATCTTCTCGAGAAAAACTGAAACCATAAACCAATTCAACATATGTTCAGTATACAAGAAAAAAATCATTTATTTATGAATTGAGAGAAAGAGAGTGAGAGGAAGCACACTTTTGGCTAGAAAGCCTGTGGCTCCAATCACTAAAATGGTCTTGTCCTCAAGAAACTGGAGCACACTTCCAACCTCCATTTTGGATTAAAAATATATGAAAAGTGCAGAGAAATTAACCAATGCAATGTGGAAGCAATAATGTGCGGGTGGTGAATTGGAATAATAATTCACGTACGGACTCTAAGCCATTTATAAATGCGGAGAAACAATTATAGTGAAGAAATTAACTACCTAGTAACAAGTGGTGGAAACTCAGGTACAGTCGATTTCACGTGAAGTTGATACCTGAGAGTCGTTAGATAATTTGACTGATTTGACTAAATTTTTATCTAACAGCTCTTAGATATCAACTTCACGTGAAGTCGACTTCACCTGAATTTTCACCGTAACAAGTGCATCTTCAATCAATAAACTGACTTTTATTATTTCTAAGAAATCTTATTAAATATGTAATTTTTTTCCAACCATACTACCTATATGCAAAAAATAAATTAAATAATATATATTTATATATAAATATAAAATAACTAATTTAATAATTAATTTTTTATGTATATATATTATTTTTTATTTTCACCGCATAAGAATTTAAACGCTCCATTTTTATTTGGACACATGTAATAATAGTCTAGGATATGTTAAACTCCATTAATCAGGTTCTGAAAACAAAGACCGACAGTTTAAAAATTCAACTGATGAATATACCCATGATTCAATTAGAATAACTGAATTATTATAGATTAATATATTAAATCATAAATAAACACATAAAACACAAATATAAATATATAAATAATTGTTTGTAAACATTTTTATAATTTTTTTTTATGTTTTGTGGGCGACTAATAATTTTTGGTTTATCTAACCATTAATTTTATATATAACAAATATTTTTTTAATTAAAAATACATTAAGCTTAATAATTCCATTATGCTTAAATTAAACTCATTGAAAATGCCACGACCCATATGCCATTAGCCCATAATTCTTTCGCGCTTAATCCTAATTCTATTCACTTAATCACGCTCTAACATTATTCAGCCACACCTTAACCCTAACTAGTAACTACTTAACTCAACTCTCTCTACCTTCCATGCCTTCTCTCTCTTTCTCTCTCTCTCCCTCTCGATGGTGTTGCTGAGGTGAAGGTTGTAATTTCATCTTCCTTCTCTCTCTGCTGCATGAGGAGCGGATGGAGTGACAGCGATACCAAGAGATCAAAATACTTTGCTTTTCTTTTTTTCTTGGCCAAAAAATTAAAGAACGTCGTTTTCGTATTTTTTTTTTCTTTTTTCCTCATCATATCAATACATAATTAATTGTTTGTATAAAATTTATTAATACATAGACAATTAAACGGTTATGTTATATATACAAATATTTTTGTAATTAAATTCTAGACACAAATCAGCAAAAAAAAGACATACATGTGCATTATTTCTTTATTTTCACACTTTTTCAGCACAAAAATATTTATTGAAAAGTACAGAAATTTATTGACATAATATATAAAATTTTGTACATAGCACAAATTATCAATATAGCTTAAAAACTTTTCACATAGTATCAAATTTTTTGCTGCAAATATATTTGTTGATTGGATGAGTCAATGTTTTGAATATGTAGTTCTTTAAAAATTTGTGTACTATGTGTCAAAATTTTTATATTATGCATAAACCAAAATTTATGTGTTGTGCGTATTTTGTTAGTTGAATATCAATGTATTGGACATGTAATCTTTTAAAAAATTTTATGTTACACCAAAATTTTTGTATTGTATATTAAAATATGTGTTGTGTTCCAAAATTTCTGTATTATGCGTATTTTATTGATTAGGTGTTAATGTTTTGGATACGTGGTCTTTTAAAAATTTATATATTCTAATTATGTGAACATATATATAAAAAAAGATATAGACGACAAAAACGATGATGATAATAAAGAAGAATGAGAACAAAAAAGAGAGGAGAATAAATTAAATAATAGTAAAATGAAATAAAGAAAGATGACAAAAAAAAATTAAATAATAATAAAAAAAGACAACAATGACTATAGTAATAACAAAAGAAGAAGACGACAATGATAAGATGAAAAGAAGGAAGAGAAAAAAGTAATAAAAAAGAAACAATGGCGTTTGCGTACATATATGGACGTACGTACCAAAGAAAAAAAAGCGCGTGATAACTTCATTAAAAACTTAGTTAAAAAAAACCTTTGAACCCCTCATTTTGTTGAGTTTTTACCCACGGAGCCGGTTCTAATTCGAGAACACCAAAATTTTACTTACCATTATTTTGCTTAATGATATGTTAAAATGGCATTCTAAAGCCATATTGCAAACTAGGCTCGAAAAAATTATACTTGCAAAGAATTCATAATTAAGCAACACTAATCATATTCCACAATGGGAACTGAACCATCCCACAATGCCAACAATATCCTATCCAAAGGCCTCAAAACACACAAACAACCCCCCCCCCCCTATTAAAAAAAATGAAACACGGACATACAGTTAATTAAGTTGTTGAATCTGCATATCAAATATATTTTAGATACAATATTCATTCAATACCTATGTTTTTTATATTTAACTATATCTCTTGATAAAAAATACAAAAAATACTTTTTTACTTAAATATACTTAAATATTAACAAGTATCAACATATCAAACTTTATTTTTAATCTATATTTTTAAAATAAATTTAAAAAATATATTATTATTTATTCAAATAAAAATTTATTTTAAATATTTTATATAATTAAAAATGTAAAAAATAATTAAAATATATATATATATATATATATATATATATGTTTTTTTTTTACTAAAAATATGAGACTCGAACCCACAACCTCTTAATTGAGTATGGGAAGACTATGCTATTTGAGCTATCACTCATTGGCAAATATTAATTTATATTTTAATATCAATAAAATATTAAATATTATTACAATCTGTCTACAAAATATTTCATATATATATAGCATGTGTATATGCTTTATAAAAAATTAAAATTTGTGTATTATTCTACTATTCTATGTCGTATTCTATATTAGCGTCACTATCAGTACTTCATAAAAAACAAGCCATCTAAAAGGAATGTGTGCATCGTATGGTTCATTAGGAATAATGATCGTTGAAATAATGGATCATGACTTGGCGTCTTGGGCATGCAAGTAGTAATGGCGAATTTGTGGAAGCGGTGAAGCCCTGAAGGCATGAACAGCAGGTCGATGATGGTCACAATCAAAACTTGATCATTTTTAGCATTTATAAAAAGGAAAAGATTCAACAAAGAAAATAGAAATAATTCGAAAGATAAAAGCAATAATAAAGAGGTAGTAAAAAACATTAAAAACTTGACAAAAGTAGTTAGTAGTCAAATGATTTCTTTATTAAGTTTAACGTGACACCACAAAAATTTGCAACATAATAAGCATGTGTTTGAGAAAATGATTTTTGAAAAGAGGTAACCAATGATTTTTAAACATATGTTTCATTCGATTAAATGACCCACTTGTTAAGAAAAAGTAATATTAATAATAGAGTAATATATCTAATAGATCAATAATGATAATACCAATGTTCTGAAAATTGGATCGCACCGGTTGGTCGAATCGGTCCAACTGAGAACTGACGATAAAACGATTCGGTCCGTTGCTTATAACCATCCATTTGCAAATCGCTCAGAAATTACTGAACTGGTTGGAAATTGGCCGGTTGAACCGGACTAGTGATCGGCCGGTTCTGGATAAACGACGTCGTTTTGAGCTTCTTTTAAAAGGAAAAAGAAAATCCAACCCGTGCGCCCCCTTAGCTTCATTTGTGAAACTGAATTCTCTCACCCCCTTGACTGAAGCAAAGTTCAAATTGGTACCAAATCAAAACCCTAGTTCTTCCTTAACGGTTGTGCCGCAGTGCCGCCGTGTTGTTGGCGCCTCCACTTCTTCCTCCTTCCCCGTGTCCCGAACCCAGACCATCTCTTGTAACTCGGCATGTCGTCTCCATCCTCCCTGACTTCTCTGTTCGAGGCTTGGAGCAGCTTGCCGTCGGGTCGTTGCTCGCCGCTCGCCGTCCGTCTCTCCGTCGAAGGTTAGTGGCCCTGCTTTCACTTCTTCGGTTCTTCTTCTTCTTTTTATGCTCTCTTTATTGATTTCTGAATGTGAAATTGTGAATGGATATTTTGAAATCAAATAATTGATTTAGTGTTGCTACTCTTTTTTAGTTTTTTTAATTTTTGAAATTTCTGTTAAAATTTTCTTGCTATTGCTAAAAATGAGAATCAAATCATTGTTGAAATTTTTGTTTAGCTTTATTGATTTCAGGTTTAGTGTGATTGCTGGTTGCTGTTTTGTAAGGTTTATTGCTAAATGCTAATTGTTCTTGATTGTTGGTTCTGTTTAGTGTGGTCTGGTGTTTATTGAAATCCATTCTTGCTAATTTTTGTTTCTTGATTCTTGGTTTTGTTTGCTGAATGATGAAAACTTGTGGTTGCTAATTTAGTAATTTTACGTTCAAAATGTCAAGTTCCTGTTATACATGATGTTTTACATGCATATAGTTGTTGAATGCATTATTAGTTAGTTTATTCATATTGGGAATTTTAAGTTATATATTTCTTACTCCTAAAAGCATTGTTGCTAAAAGTATATAATAAATATCTATTTAGGGTTCCTAAATTTATTCTTTGTCTTCTATTCAGGTGGATGAATGGTCAGCATTTAAGGGCACGACGACCATCACAAGAAGTGACCCAACTTATTGGAGATCGCTGGAAGGCATCTGGCTTACTCACAGTATCAGCAGGGTTCTTTGTTGATGTGAGATTTGATTCCATATGTCTTGATTTAGTCTCATTCTAAGTAGAATTATATTTAATCATTTTTCAAGCCACTTGAATTTGTTTAGTATGATTTTGTTGTGACTTAAAACATTAGACTCAAGTATGGCAAGTTCCCTATCATTGACTTGGGAACTGTCAAGAAAATCAAGCATGGTTATGTTTGGTGGCTCTGGAAAATATGCCTCTGCATTATATGTTGTAGCAGTGAAAGCTAATTCAGTCGAAAAGGTTGAGTCCGAGATTCTTCAGTTTGTTGAGTCAGTTAAGAATAGTACTATAATTTTCCAGGTTATAAGTGACTTGTCTATGAAGAAAGATCATAAGATTTGGTTGATGACATTTCATGTAATGATTTAAATTTGAAAGATATTTTAAGGTTTATATTAAACTGTAATTATGTTTCACTACAACAATTTCGGCAGATAGCGGCAAAAATTTTGCGATGGTTTTATAAAACCACCGCAAAACAGCAACCTGCGGCACATATAGCAGCGGTTATTGGTTGGGGCTGCAATCAGGACAACATTTAGCGGCAATTTTTCTCGAACCGCCGCTATATTTCAATCAAACTTGCATTTAGCGGTGTCTTTTTGAAAACCGCCGCTATATGTACCGTCGGGTGAGTTATTATTTTACGTTTTGTGGCGGTTTTGTTTAAACCGCCGCAAAATGCGTATTACCACATATTGCAATGTTTTCTTTAGTAATAACCATCTGGGTATAATCTAGCAAAGTAAACACTATTATCTTAAGCTACATAAGTTTAAATCATTGTTACTCAAACTCGTAACACTTTTTCTACATTCGTTTTACGTAAAAAAAATTCACAAGTTAAATAAGCTATATATGTTAACTCATGTGAACAAATTTACCAATAAGATTTTCTTATTTACTTTATTGGCATTTAAATTTGCATTCAAACATGGATGTAAAAGACGAAAATAAAATCATACTCTGAACTAATTAAAAATCGAACATTTTCTAAAAATAATAATTATAAATATTTTCTATAAAATATTAATAATAATAATTAAAAATATTTTCTACAAGTCATTAAAAATTCAAAATTTTATAATTTTACCAAAATTATAATTTTAAATTATAATTTTTTTATTTTAATAATTTGTTGAGTATTTATTAAAATAAAAAATTTAAATTTTTTTTAATAACAATCTTAACTTGTATTCTTAGATATAAGAATTCATAATAACTAAATTTAAAATTAATTAATATTTTATCAAAATTAAATACTAAATATAATAAAAATATTTTTATATGAAAACCAATTAATCATCTGCATATTATCGTGGTTAATAGATTCAATAATGCTAACTGACCAACAAAATATAATGTTTTTGGCAAATATTTCACTAATTTTAAATATTTGATTTTTAATAATTTATAAAAAAATATTTATAATTATTATTTTTTTATTTATGATTGAATATACTTTTTATTGAATTCATTATGGATATTATTAAATGTACTCTTTATTGTACTCTTTATATACGCTTGGATCATATATAAATAGATGTAAATTAATTCGATCTACTATGGTCCAAAATTAATTCGAAGCAGACCCATTCGAATTACTAAAGACGTCCTAGCGTGCATAATTCGAATCACCCTGATTCGAACTACCCTAAGACTACATGCAAGCGTAATTCAAATTGGACAAATTCGAATTACAAGCAGTACTACTAATTCGAATAGGACTAATTCGAATTAGTGTTGGTTTGTCTAATTCGAATGAGACTGATTCGAATTACATAAGAATGTGCTTTTGGGAGATCCTAGTAATGTTTTTCAATTTGGTAGAATTGTGTAATTTGGTCCTCCATTTGATTTAATTGTGTATTTTACCCAATATATAAGGTACCTATAATAACAATGATCAGATATAAAGTATACAACAAAAAATTGTGGGACAATCAATTGTGTTCATATGATATATATAATTATTAGCGCTATATACATTGAAGAGACATTTGGCTTGGTGGTAACATGCTTTACATAGTTGATATTCTACAGTGATCGACACGTTGTGGGTCTATTGGTGGAAGTGCAGGTTTAATGATTGAGTCGGTTGGCCCACCGGACGGTCCGGTCCGATTCTAATAACTATGAACGGAAATACTAAAATTTGGTAGCGGTTTAGAACTGCCGCAAAACAAATGCTATTTTCGTTTATTTGCTATTTAGCAACGGTTGCAAACCGCCGCAAAATTGATAGACGTTTAGCGGCGATTATTCCAGCGGTTAGCTAAAACCGCTGCTATGCATTTACCCGCTCCCCATCTTGCGGCGTTTCATTAAACCGCCGCAAAACATTTGCGGCGGTTCAAAACCGCCGTTAAACGTCTCTAGAAACTGCCGCTAAGTGCCGCTTTTGTTGTAGTGATTTTACAGTGTTTATTTATAATTTATTTATTATTTTTTATTATAAAACATTTTTTCGGTTGAACCACGGTTAGATCGGTTGGACCAGTAAATTAGTAAACCAGTGACTAAAACGATTCGATAACCGGTCCGATTTTCAGAACTTTGGATAATACATAAGCTAACCATATTCATGATATAAACTGAATATGGACTTATATTGGAATTTACAAATTTAGAAAAAATACAAAGATGATTGTTAAAAACATAAAGACTGCAACGAAAGAATTATAGATATTACAAGGTATAAGAAATTGTGTGTAAAAGAGGATGCCTTAATAACTCCTCTCACTATTTATAGCGAACTGTCTCCTTTATTATTTTACAAATTTATCTCTAATTTTTGCAAATCTGCTTGCTCTTTCTGTGGGTTGATTCAGGGGCTCTGTCTGGGATTAATGTCTTCTGTCGTAGTTTTTGAAAATCTGGTAGCTGGTTTTATAATTTTTCTAGCATTCTATTGGTATTTCGCTGGAAGGATTTGTTGTGTTTTGCATGTGATGTCTTTGTTGATTTTAGAGCTTCTTTGACACATTTTTTATTGTCAAACATGTGTCTGATTTTTTGATTTGGGACTCTTTTTTTTCTTAGTTTTTAAATGGGTCTTGGTATCTAATATGTATAGTCTTAAGCTAAACTGAACTTCTTCATTTTCATCTGTTGAGATTGCTTTAGTTACTTTTAAAGAATTATGAATTTCTTCTTCTAAGGTAGCCGCTGCAAGAACAACCATAATCTATTTTTTGTGTGCTAAGAAATGAGTCTCTTTTTTATATGATATTTTATCAAACCCTGAACTATAACTCGGGTTGATCTTTCTTGAGATATGGTCATCCAGTTATCAATTATCCTTTTACTGATTAGGTTAAGGTAAAATTTATTCCACCATTTTACTTTTATATTTCAAATTAAATATTGTACACTCGGAGTGTCTTCATATCCTGCTGAATCATGTTTTCATGTTATTATTCAACATATTTTCATAGTAGGAATGAAGAAAATCAGCTTGTAGTCATCTAAAAATGATGTCTTATTTTTAAAATATTCATAAGTCATGCTAGTCACCTTTAAAAAACATAGCTTCTATCGATCCGAATTCTTAGAACTATACATGGAACCACTTAGAAAACTGTAGAAAATTTTTTCTTGCAAAACCATATGAACCATGAATGCGGGTTCAGAGATAGGTACATGGTAAACCACATGCATCTATATAATCATAGTAAGCATAATTCTGAAGCTTAAATTTTTTGGTAAAATTTTTACAGTGAAAAGGAGGTTTTTCCCATTCTAACAGAGTTATTACTTTGGTAATTTTAATTTTGGAGTATATTTTGTCTTTGGTGGTTGAGCCTGTATTATGGATTAGTTCAACTAATCATGTATCAACTATTAGAATAAACTTATAAAAGGTTTGGATTTTTTGGATATTCACTGGTAAGTAATGGAAGGTATTTGAAAATATTGTTTTATAAATGGTTCTTCGGTCTATTTTGAACTATTTTTTAAGGCCATTATTTTTATGGGTATAGGTTTTTTATGATAAAGATGCTCTTCGGATAGTGGTTTAGTTTTAAAAAGATCAGATGGATGTAATAATGTATATCTGTTAGCTATAAGTACATCATATAAGCTTTTATTTGATGTAGATGATTTTTTGCTTTTAATAACCTGTGACATTGTCAAAGGTTTAATGGTTAATTGTTTAGCTGGTAATGAAGTCATTGGTTGGTCAAGTGGTTGACCATAATCTTCACTACTTACTTGCTGTTTGCTCATTTCTACCCTGTAAACATTTTTCTTGTTAGAAAATCAGGCAATGCATTTGATTCACGTTTAATATGTTCAATAATAAAATCAAACATGATAATATAGCCTGTCACTTAGTAAATATTTGTCTGGAGACTAAATTTTTAACATTATTTTTTAGCATACTAGGTGCATCTTTGCAATCAGTTTTGATTAAGAAAGACTTGTTAAAAAGATCTTCTTGAAATCATAAATCACATAAGACAATAGCTAATTTTTTTAATAGTTGCGTAATTTTTCTGAGCCGAATCCTATACTCCAAAATGATATTTAACTATTTGTTCTCGTATGCTTAAACATAAAATTTTCTTGATTGTGATTTTAACTTTTCGAATTATTTTGGACATATCCTCTGTCCAAGGAAGAGATTATTTTCTTAACCTCCTATATAAAGGTTCGCATAAAATTCTTATTCCTGGTAAAAATTCTGCTACATTATTAAGTCATTTTAAAAATTTTTGTAGCTGCTTTTTGTCAATAATTTCATCTGAAAATTTACCTACAAATCCGACAAATCTTTTAATTTGAGTGATTGTTCCTTGAAAATTTTCATATCCTAAAAGTTTCATTTCTGTTATGAATATTTTAATTTTTTTTTCAGATAAGACAAGACCGTTCTCTTTTATAATATTAATGAATTTTTCTAAGTGTTGAATGTGCTGGTTAATTTCTTTAGAGTACATAAGTATATCGTCTAAGTAAATTATGGTAAAGTCTACGTATGAGTAAAAAATATTATTCATAATTTTTTGAAACTCACTTGGTGCATATTTTAATCCCTAAGACATTACATTCTATTCATAATATCCAAAAAGTACTATAAAGACTGCTTTATATCTATCTTCCTCTTTTACAGATATTAGATAAGATCCAGATTTTAAATCAAATTTTAAAAAAATAGTAGCATTACTTAATCTTTAAATTAAGTCTTTCTTATTTGGTAGGAGATATCTTATCGATTTTAAGACTTTATTTAGAGGCTTGTAATTAATTATTAACATATGAGCTCTTCTTTCTATTTTTAGAAGTATTTATTATATAAAATTATGTACAGTTCTAAAAAGACTTTGATGACCTAATTAATCCTTTGTCTAAATATTCTTAGATTTCTTTGTTGCAATAGTCTAAAAACTCATTATTCATTTGAATAGATTTTGCTTTAATGGAAATATTTTTTTCTTGAAAATTATCCTCCTATAGTAAAGATACTTCATGTACTTTTCTATAATGAAAAGCTGTTGGATTTAGATTACACAATTTTTTTTAATTTAATATCTTTTGTGCTAAAACGCATACAACATTATTTTAATATGTCTATCGTAGCAAGGTTTGAGCCACGTCACTAACGAGTTCTAACGACAGAAAATACACAAAGAATTATATTGGTATATTTTTTGAATATAAAAGACTAAATTGTAACAATTAAAAAGTCAAAAATTAAATAAGTACAATTCGTCAATATCAGAAATTAAAATAAAACTTAACTCGTATCTTGTTTCATATTCAAATAATAAGGGTAGCAGATAAGAGACATTATGTTATTGGATGTAAAATGATTTATTTTTTTTTACAAAATTTATATTTATGCTTGGCAAATGTAACCGATAAGATACACGAAGAAAAAAGAAACCATGTTTATTTGTGTTCAAAATTCATGTTTATATGTACTTTATAGTTATTAGGTAAATGTAGTAGTGGATAAGAGATACAAAACATGCTTAGTTTTTTTTTTCAAAGTTTATATTTACTCATGGAGCTCTTGCCTAAGGTGTATATACAATGTTTGGTTTAAAGTGTTGTACACTTCATAAATATGGCAAGAAGCCAAGAACCACACCAATTGTATGGCAGGCCTTAAATAACTGAGTTGAAGACCTCTTTGAAGTCAAAGTCTTTAACTTGGTGAAATCTTTTAACAAGTTTTGTATTTTTGGGCTGAATCATCAGGAATTCTTTTTATAGCGAAAACCCATCTACATACATCCTATTATGTTAGTATTAGGCAAGAGAATAACAATAATTATATTATTTAATAAAAGAATTATATGCATATAGTGGATGATTATTAATAGTACAATTAAAATCTCAAAAAATAATTTTAGTATATGACGTCAATTTTAAATACCACTTTAAGGCTTATCTTTTCGATCTTTTTTATATATATATACAGTGGATGGTTACTAATTTCTGAAATGAATTCAAGAGTTTTAATTTAACAAATTTGTTCTTCTCTGCATAAATTCCATATATTTTTTTTTAATTTAGTTTTGCGCCAGATTTAATTAATAAATACGTTTTATATTTCATTCAAAAATAGAATGTTCTGACATTTACTATGTATTACCTCATCATACACTTTCTTTTTTTTTTTTCTCTTTAATATTGTTATGGTGAGTTTTATGGTGTTTTTACTATGGTGCTTAAATTGTCTAATTTACTTTTAAAAATAAAAAATAAAATATTTAAAATAAAAAATAAAATATATAAAATTTATTAAATATTATCTATTTACTTATTTTAATAAATTAGACACAATTTCAAAGGCACCATAACATTCACCTATTGTTATATATCGTAATGTTTTTTAATGTTAAACGTGCGCTTGCAATAAAAAGTAAGAACTATTAGTATTTTATATGAAATATTATTTGCAATAAAAGACTAATTGGCAATTGCACTCAAATATTAGTTACATAAGAGAACATTATTATATATAGATATTTTTTTATAACTTTAAGAGGAACTAATTACAATCATAATTGATTAAATTTCAAAATGATAAACATAAAAACTAAACCTAATTCTATGATTGAACAAATCAAATCTCAAACTTAAATTTAAATTATGAATTACATTTATTAGCCATCAATAACAACAAACAAGCAATTATAAGGTCCAAAGATTACGAGAACTTATCATAACAGTTATTGTCATCATGATTATGAAAATATAAGAAAAATAAATGCTATGAATGATAAAGATTATGACATAAGGGCTAGCTAGAAATTCAACCTCCTGCAATGCAACCTAAAAGAGCGACGCAATGATTAATATGGCGGTGGCGACCATTGATTAGGAATTAGTTGGAAATTGGAAGCTCATTATTAGAAAACAAAACAGCATAAAGACACGTGCGTATATGATACACAGAAATTGAGAGAGATTCTGCCACCCTCGCGGCAGCGGATCCTTCCCCGGCATTCTTTTCTTTTTTTTTTTTTCTTTCAAGTAAGCTATTAAAAGATACAAGAAAATTCGCAATGTTGACAAAAATAATTTTCTGTGAATGATAAATAAATTATCGAAAAATTTAAAAATATAATAAAAAATAAATATTAAATATATATTTTAAAAAATTTAGAGATTAAATTTTGATATAATCTTTTACAAATATTATTAAAAAAATAAGTTTTTTATTCTTAAAATATAGTAATTTTATATCAAGTAATTTTTTTAAAACACAAATCCTTGTGAATGACTAATTATTTTTTAAAAATAAAAAAATTTAGAGATTAAATTTTATTTTAAATTTTTTAAAATATTTTTTAAATATTTATTCAAATGTTCTCATAAAATTCGGATCAAATAAATAAGTTATTATTTGTTAAAGACAAATTTTTTTTAATTCACTTAAAAAATATACTTCCTCTATTTTGTATTAAGTGTCTTTTTTTACTTTTATTTTTGTTGCAAATTAAATAACTTTTTTAATTTCAAGAAGTCATTAATTAACTTTTAATTTATCTATTATTTCCTTTATTATTATATAGAAAGAAAAAGTTAAAAGACCAAAGAATTAGTAGAGAGAGAAAATAATATTAAGGATATTTTGGCCTTTTTTTTATTACTATTACAAAATAAATATCAATTTAACCACATTTTTTTCGGGTGAATTATTGAAATAAACCAAGTGCAGTCCAAAATTATTTAGATCTCCCAAAACGAAATTTTTTTCGTGAATCTCCAAAAACACATTTCTATATAAATTGAAATAATAAGTTTCAAACTAGAAATCACCATAAATCGAAACAACTGCGTTCGATTTTTATTTACATGTAAATCAAACCAGATCGATTTAGACAAGTGAACAACAGTCCATGTAAATCGAAGCCAATTGTTTCGATTTAATGGTTTTTAGAAATCGAAACCCATAGATTCAATTTACAAGCAACATCTTTCTTAATAATTTTTAATAAGCATAATTAATAATAATTATATTTAATAAATAAGTTTTTCATTTTAAATATTATAATAAATATAAATATATAACTTTTAAATAAATTTATATATTTATTAATATATAAAGTTATATTAAATCGAATCTATTTAATTCGATTTATACATAACTGATCTCTATATATGCGAGCTCAACATACTAAAAATTTCAGAATACTCTTCTTCTTCTTCTTCTTATTATTATTATTATTATTATTATTATTATTATTTTATTTACTTTGTCTAAAAATATCAACAATTCATACATAATAATTTTATTATTGAGAGTATTTAAAAAAAAAGTACTAAATTATGTTATTTTATATGTTATTTTTAATTTAATAAATAAATATTAATTTTAAAAAAATATTGTAATTAAATATTTTATTTACTTTGTCCAAAAAGATGTATTTACCGTTTTGCATGAAATAAAATATTTTCTTGTGATATAATATAAATAAATTTATTAAAAATTATATTTATTCAAATTTCAAATACAATACTCTTTTAATCAATAATAATTTAAAAATTATTTTATTTCATACATTAAAAAAATAAGCTAACAAAATATTACGAGATATTTTAAAATTAATATTTATTTATCAAATTAATATTAACATATATAAAATAATATATTTTAGGTTTAATTACTCTGCAGGTCCCTATAGTTTCACCGAATTTTCAATTAGGTCCCTATACTTTTTTTCTTTTCAATTGGGTCCCTAGACATTAATTTTTTTTTCAATTTAGTTTCTGCCGTGACAAAATCGTTTGAGATAACAGAATATTCTGTTAAAAAATAGAATATTCTCATAATTAATTTAAAATAACTAATTAAACACCTCTCTATTTTTTAAAATACCAAAATAGCCCTTGGTCCCCAAAATGAAAGATCCCTTGCCAGCCCTAACTTTCTGTCTTTGTTGGAGTTGTGCACAAGGATGCTGTGAACCGCCGACGTGTCCGCCACCACGATCGTGAACCTGTCACCCACCAAGCCAAATACGCACTCCATCTTCTTTCTTTCCTTGTTCTTCTTTTTTCCTTTTTCTTCCTCACTTCACGAATCTCTTTATCTTCTTTTCCCCTCTCACAGCAAAATAGGAAACAGTAAGCTCTTGGCGTTTCTCCTCCGTTCGTTGGGTTTATCATCCATCTGCGTCGTCGTCCGTGACGGTGTGAGCGTACATCGGTTGGTGGTCTTCCGTCGCTTCTGATCTGCTATGTACAGTTCGTCCGTCTGCTCTGCTCTGCTCCACGTTGTTCGTCCGTGGGTTTCGTGGCATTTTCTCGCCGTGCCTCACCGGGCCGCGCCTCGCTGCCTGAAGTCAATATGCCAAAACAGGTAACTGAGTTAAATTTTTTGTTTGTTTTTCAAAGTTGATGAAACAGATTTAAGTATATGATAATTTTTGTTGAGATAATGGTTTTTGAGTTGATTATAAAAAATATAGCAGCGGTTGAATACATATTTTTTTAATTGATTTTTAATTTTTTTTATGTAATGGTTTAAGGTTTACAATATTATATATATTAGTGAGGAAGAGATTGAGCTGAGAAAATCCTATTTGGATTTGGTTGGTAATGCGAAAACGGTTGCAGAGACTCTGAATAAGGAGATTAAGGATAATCTTTTTGTTTGACCAGGAACCACCCTTGGGGAAAGCTATATGGAAGACGTCTAAGGATAATGCGCCAAAGATGGAGGCTCAGATTGCTAAGGATGTTGTGCCATTCAATTTCTTAACACCAACGAGGATCATAAGAGATGTAATTCTTGGAGTCGGAAGCCCGGCTCCGGTAGTGGTGTCCGAGGGTGCAAACACCATGGATGTAGGTAGGGCTGTGTTTGTTCAGACAGAGCAGGATTAGGTTGGATGCAGGGACTTGGGGGACCATAGGGGTTGGCCTTGGTTATTGCATTGCTGCTGCAGTGGCTTGTCCCGATTGACTTATTGTTGCAGTTGAAGGGATTTTGGATTCAAATTTAGTACCATTGAAGTTGAGGTATATACTGCTGAATCCATACTTATTGATGCTCTTATCTTTAGTTATATTTTCATCTATCATATAGTGGAATGGTTCTTATTTTTACTGCAATTGTTTTGAACTAGATCTTCCATGAACTCTTTTATGTTTCTGTGATAGATAGGATTACATAAGCTGGTGTAATTACTATGCGACAACCCAAAATTCCAAGTTCTAGGAGATTTTTTTTGCTAGTTACTAGTGAGTACTGAGTACTGAGCAGTGGTAAAGGTAAATTATAAACGAATCTTGTTGTCCTGAATTTGTCAGGATTGTTTGCAAGAGTCCTTTTTTTAGAAACTAAATTATAAAAGAGTCGGGACTATTGATGCTGTTTGTAATGGTTTAATCCAGGGATGTGGAGTGAAAATTCTGGACTGTTGCCTTATATGTCTTATCTTTTTTCGATATTTGAGAAAATATGTATTGCCTTATATGTTTTATCTTCTTTTCAATCTAGATACCAGTTAGTCAGTTACCTGTGGTAGTGATTGTTTTCAACCATGGAGGTGTATATGGTGGTGACCGGAGAACCTTCAAAGAGGTGAATGGACCTCACAAAGATGATCCTGCTCCAACTTCCTTTATTTCAAAAGAAGGCTACAGGCTACCATGCTTTGATTGAAGCTTTTGGTGGACTATCTTGTTGGGATACTTGATGAACTCAAAGTATGCTTTGAATGAAGCTTTTGGTGGACTATCTTGTTGGGACACTTGATGAACTCAAGTCTACTCTTTATTGTTGATCCTATGCTGGTTCAGAAAGTGGGAGTGGGAGGTTGCAACACAAGAACTGATTTATAGATTATCTGTATTACACTGAAATTATGTTTTCTATGGTTTTCATTTTTAGATTTCAAATTTCAATAACACAAATTACATAACCTTGTGGTTTTCTATGGTATACCATGATATGATAAAGACACAAACTATATTTCATGAATCTAGACAAATGTAAAATATTATATGATTATAATAAATACTTGAATAATGGAAATTGAATTTTATATATACTTATTACTACTATTTCTGTTTCATTTTATCCATTCTTTTTTTTTCTATATGTTCTTTAAAAATAAGGTATTTTGAAAGTTAAAAAAAAAAAGAAAAACTATTCTTGGTACAATTTGTATATAAATAAACAAAAGAATGATAGTGACAAAATAAAAAGGATTATAGGAATATCTTTCATTGAATATTTATAGTTTCATCGAATTTTCAATTAGGTCCTTATACTTTTTTTCTTTTCAATTGGGTCCCTAAGGGTATATAAGTAATTTCACAATTCACTAACATTTTTTTGACGTTTAACGTTAACAGGGACTAAATTGAAAAAAAAATAATGTATAAGGACCCAATTGAAAAGAAAAAAAGTATAGGGACCTAATTGAAAATTCGGTGAAACTATAGGGACCTGCAGAGTAATTAAACCTATATTTTAATATTTTTTAAGTACTCTCGATAATAAGATTATTATGTATGAATTGTTGACCCTTTTTAGATAAAGTAAATAAAAAATTGATCATATATAATAATAATAATAATAATAATAATAATAATAATAATAATAATAATAATAATAATAATAATAATAATAATAATAATAATATTATTATTATTATTGAGAGTATTTAAAAAGAGTACTATAAAAGAGTATGTTGAGTGACTAAGCCATTAATAAATATATAATTTGTTCTTATTAAAATTAAAAAATTTAATATAACTTTATATTTTAATAAATATATAAATTTATTTAAAAGTTATATATTTATATTTATTATAATATTTTAAAATTAAAAACTTTTTTATTAAATATAATTATTATTAATTATGCTTATTAAAAATTGGGAGATGTTGCTTGTAAATCGAATCTATGGGTTTCGATTTACATGGACTGCTATTCACGTGTCTAAATCGAACTGAATTGGTCCGATTTACATGCAAATAAAAATCAAATGCAGTTGTTTTGATTTATGGTGATTTATAGTTCGAAGTTTATTGTTTCGATTTATGGCCTTTCTCAGGTTTCATGTAATTCGAATCTACTTGATTCGATTTAGTACTATTTTTTGTAAATTAAATTTATTAAATTCGATTTATATAGAAATGTGTCTTAGGACATTCACAAAAGAAATTTCGTTTTAGGAGATCTGGGTAATTTTGGATTGCACTTGATTTATTTCAATAATTTACCCTTTTTTTAAGTTACATTTGAAAAGCGTAGCTTATTTATAGAATAGGCTACATTTTTTTCCGTGTCAACTTTTATAGAAGAATAAGAAAAATAGTTGTGGCATCACTTGAAAAGTATCTCCTTGGATATTATAAAGATAACATATAAAGCGTAATCTTATCTTAATATCTATGGGTACACTATTTACACCAAAGAGAGCGTTTTTAAAGAGTAATCTATTTATTATATTTTAGGTGCGCTTCAAAAGTGTTGTCTAATGTATCTAGGCCAAATATACACCAACACTTCGTAAATTTTTTCTCCTTGTCACCACCAAATACAACGTAACCTTTTCCCCTTCCCACCACTCACCTTCACGCCAATCAGAGAAAGCTACTCTTTCCCACGCCGTCACTCATCGCCTTCATGCCACTCACTGTCGCTCCTCTTCCCCAATCACCACTCACCACTCACGACTTACCACTTCGCCACTGGATAATCGTCGCTGCTCTTCGCACTTCTGCACTGACCGTCACTGCGCGCTCACCATCGGGAAGACTCTGCTCTCAGCATCGTCCTCTCTTCGCTCACCATCGTCGAAAAGGTATGTATCACCTTCATTTGGTTCTAAATTTTGAAAGTGTTAGGTTTGTGGGTTTAGCGGACCAGCAGTTCATCATGGTCCTTAACCCCAACTATGTGCCTCCGTCTACGGCGATGATACTGCTCCTACCGCTCAGCAGCCCACATTCACGGTGACACCACCTCTAGAGACGGATGTCGCGGCCCCGGAGTCCAGCCACGGAAGTAAGGTAGTAGCTGATGCCTCTCCACCACCTCCCACCACATGGTTGTGCATTTGGCCTGATGGTGGCACGGGGTAAGTATCACGTTCAAGGCTCATGTATTTTCTATTTATGGTTATCGTTGGTTTAGTTGATTTAAGTATTAATTGTTGGTTATTATTTTCTAGTTTTAATGGTTATGATTGCTGATTCTTATCTTCTAGATTTAATGATTAGGGTTGATTCTTGTTTGAGGGCTGTTGTTAAGTTTTTGTCGAACCTGAACACGTGTACTCCGGAGATGACAAATGTCATCAAGTTGATGTACGACCAGCCCTGACCCAGCTACACGAAGATTCCCGTTGAAACTAGGAATCGCTGGTTTAAAAAATGGGCAGTAATTACTTTCATTGTTTCTGTTTTAAACATTTTTAGCTAGTTTATATCATCTACCTTGTTTAACTAAATTTAAAGCATTTTGTTGCAGCTACATTTCATTTGGGATGCTGAGCACGACCTAGCCATCTAAAAGATATTCGACCATAGGATGGGTTGGCGACTCCAGCAGATGCTGGATGATGTTCGTCATGGATGGGACCAACAGACGGTCTGACTCCAACCGGAGGTAAAGAAGGGCTGTTAGCTCATTAGGAGACCGATGCGGAGTTCAGGCATCGGCGCCTCACCAACCAAGCTAACAGGACATCGGCGTCTCACCAATCGAGTTAACAGGACATTGGTCAGGTCGTCCAAGTACACTGGTAGCTCGATGACCTTTATGAAGACGAATGCCAAGCTGGTATGTAGTTCCTTTAATATTATTAATAATTTCGTTTTGTTATCTGTTTTGCATATCATTACTAGGCATTCTAAGAATTTTGTATTTCAATGCAACTTATGTAGTCAAAGTCGTTGGACCGCAATTCCACATTAGCGGAGACATTCAAGTACACCCACATGCTAAAGGAGAATAAAGCGAGATTTGTTTATCATCGGTCTCAGGACCATTATGTGAGTAGACATACATTTGATTATCGTTTGCTAGGAAATTATTAGAGATTAACTGTATATATGTCTTACTAATCACAGTAACTTGTGTTAATTGCACAGGAGTCCTACACACGGAGACTAGAGACTGTGACTCAGCAGTCTCTACAGACTCAGCAAAGTGGGGAGGACGCCGCCGATGGATCTGCGGCCTCAATCGTCGACCTTGATGCGGTTTGGCACGAAACCGCCTCACCCCCGTACAAGAACCGTGTATACGGGATGGGGTCGTTCATTCTTCGCCAGCAGCCTTCGCACCTCGACGTTGAGGCCGTGGTCAGGCTCCGCTACCAGTTGAGCCGTCCAGCCCGAGGAAAGCGTGGATTTGAGGATCCAAGTGCAAGAGCTCTAGTGCAGCCTTTACTAGCAGGCTCAGGGGCTTAATGATTATCGGGAGAGGTATCAGGAGATCCTCACCCGTGTGACGTCTACGAATGAGATCAGGCTAGAGTTTAGGGAGTCGCTAGAGCGGATGCAGTTTATGGAGGCTCAGATGGAGGTATACCAGGCCCAAATACACGCCGTTGGCATCGATCCTGCTGGTGGCCACGGGACAGACGACGACAACGACTACCTGGATCTGTAGATATTTGGTTTTTGTTTTATTGTTTCATATATTTATTTGATGTACTTCACTTTTATTTCATTTGCACATTGTATTATTTATTTATTTTAAATAAAAATTCTTCATTATTTATGAATTAACCACTAATTGTGTAAAAAAAATTAAATTTAAAATTAAAATTGACAATTTTTTTAAATTAAAAAAATGACATTATCGTCGAAATTATTGATGGAATAATCTGACGGTAATATAGCGCTGTGAGAAATAAAGTCTATACAAAGCAGAGAACAATTTCAGAAAGAAGAAGAAAATGAATGTTAATTATTACTCTCACTCCTTCTACAGTAAATTGAAGAGTCTTATTTATACATGAATATTAAGACTCTAGAAGCTACTAACTCTAGTTTCAAAAGTAACTAATGTGGTTAATTATTTTTTCTTTATATATGCTATTATCCCACCCCCCCCCCAAACTC
Source organism: Arachis hypogaea (assembly GCF_003086295.3). Taxonomy (NCBI): domain Eukaryota; kingdom Viridiplantae; phylum Streptophyta; class Magnoliopsida; order Fabales; family Fabaceae; genus Arachis; species Arachis hypogaea. Next base: position 142,789,445 of record NC_092051.1, read on the forward strand.
ATGGTAGTTTGAATGGCAACCTGAGTTTGCTTTTAAACTTGTCAAAGCTTGATGAGTTTGGAAAACTCTAATTTAAATTAATGATGATCAAACATTATTAACAGCAAAATTATTAATTTATCTTTGATCAATATATGTTTAATTAAAATAATTTTTGCTCTGCAGTTTCCTTAATGGGCCGAACAGAGAAGAACAATTTTAAATAAGCCCATTGGAATAATTCTCTTTCAGCCTTGATGTTAAATTATTGTGATCATAGGGGCTGAAACTATGTTTTGTTTAATTGGGCCAAATTGATCCATTACTTGTTGCAAGCCCAAGTTAAAAATACTTTACCATACACTCCTATGCATGATCCGAAAACAATTCATCAGGAAAGCAAATGTTGATATTTGCCTATGCCTTCCAACGGATCTCAATTCTAACCATGTGGTGGATTTCAAATTCATTCCATTATCATTTATTGCATGGGAACTATGAGAGAAAAATTGACAAATTGATTTGATGGTGATTAGCAATGCTACACGCTACTCCACCTAAGGGAAGTAAAAGCAACTCACTTTAATTAATTTATTCAAATACACTTGATTACTTTTCTTCATACTTTCTTCTCTCTCATCTCTTTCCTTCTCTTTGGTCCTTACACAGCAAACCATGGAAACTTTGAGCTATCAAAAAGAAGGGAGGGCAAGCTACAAGACCATCTCAATGATGGCGAGAAAACATAAAAAATGTAGTGGCTGAGATTCTTATCACTTGTAGTATAATTTTGTGATGAGATCTTTGCTTCTTCATACCAAAAATGGTTGAAGGAGATTCGACCAGCAAGGAGAAGATCCTTGGAGGGATGGCTTGTCACTGCTTTTGGGTTCACTCATCACAGAAGGTAGATAGGGTGGCTACGTGAGGGAGGAAGCAAAAGTGGAGCAGAAGAAGCCATCATCATCATGAAGCATCAAGGGCCAGAAATCCATCTTGGAGAGCAAGCCAAGGATAGAGCGCTCGGATTGATGAAGAGTGATGACCAAGGAAGGACTAGAGGTAATTGCATGTTGGGTTTTGCATGGGTTATCTCTTCTCTCTCTCTGGCCGAACCGGTTTTGTTCATGGAGAAGAAGAAGTTGGCTTGGTTTTTTAGCTTCAAAGGTGGAGGCTTCCCTCTTCTATAAAAAGAGAGAACAACCACGGTTTGGAGTAAGGAGAAAGTGTGAGAGTGCAAGGCACAGGGTTCTCAGAGCTACCTGAGCTAACATATTTTCTTCTCCTTCAATGTATTCTGTTTTGTAATTTTTCTGTTTAATTTTGTCATGTCTTGAGTCTCATGAAAAAAGGCAAACAGTGAGGTTTGTATGAAAAATCCATAGAGCGAAAAAAGGCAGAGAGTGCAAAATTAAAAGAAAAAGCCATAGATGTCCTTAGAGTTCCTTTGTTCATCTATGTTGTGTTTCATAATTCTGTGGGAATCCCCTTGTAAGTTGGGTTAGCACTTTACAGATTGTAATCAGGAAGATTATAGTGAAATTCCATCATGTTTATGATAGAGACTGGATGTAGGCTGCACTGCACTTAGCAGCTGAACCAGGATATATCTGGGTGCAATTTTCTCTCTTCTCTACTTCATTTCTGTTTCTACTGCACAGGAGCAAAAACCGAAAATATCTCGTGTCAAGTGACGAGACAAAAAGAAAAGTCTCGTGGCTGGGGACGAGACAAAAGAAAAAGTCTCGTGGCTAGTCACGAGATAAAAGGACAAAAAGTTTCCAAAATCGGTTTCAAAGGTCAGCAAGTATTATCAAGCAAAAAGGGGGCTAAGATTCAACCCCCTTCTCTTAGCCACTGATAACCATCAATTGGTATCAAAGCTTGGTCTCAAAGAGATCAAGCTTTGCAGCTTGGAGTAAAAATCCTCATGGCAGAAAACAGTGGCTCAAATGTTGTGTCCTACAATCTGACTGAAGGACAATCAAGCAACAGACCTCCTCTTTTCAATGGGAAAAACTATACCTATTGGAAAGAGAGGATGAAGATATTTGTACAAGCAGTGGATTACAGACTTTGGAAGATCGTCCTGGAAGGCCCCCAATATCCAACTATTACAAGTGCCGAAGGAGTTGTCTCTCTCAAACCAGAAGCAAGTTGGACGGATGAAGATAGAAAAAAGGAGGAGCTCAACGCCAAAGCCATCAATCTGCTCAACTGTGCTATCAGTTTTGAGGAGTACCGATGGGTATCACGTTGCACAACAGCAAAGGAAATCTGGGACAAACTCCTTGTTACTCATGAAGGAACAACCATTGTGAAAAAGACCAGGATTGATATGTTAAACAGAGGGTACGAAATGTTTGCAATGAAGGAAGGAGAATCCATTGATGAGATGTTTGAGCGCTTCAACACCATCATTGTTGGCTTGGATGCTATGGGAATCAAGTATCCTGAATCTGTGCTAGTGAGAAGAGTGTTGAGATGTCTCACAAAAGAGTGGGAAACAAAAGTTTTAATTATTTCTGAGAGTAGTGGTCTTGACTCTATGACTTATGATGATTTGAGAGGAAATTTACTTGCTTTTGAAAACACCTACCTGAAAAAAGATTCAAAAAAGAAAGGAATAGCTTTTTCATCTGTCACTAACCCTCTGGATGATGAATCCAGTGATAACTCATCTGAAAATAAATTTGTTTTGTTTGCAAAAAAATTCAAGAAAATGGTGAAGCTCAAAGGCAAAGGCAGCAGCTCAAGGAAAATGAAGAAAGACCTTAGCAAAGTAACTTGTTACAACTGCAAGGAAATGGGGCATTTCAAATCTGATTGTCCCAAGTTAAAGAAGGAAGAGAAGCCAAAAAGAGGAAAGAAGAAGGGACTGATGGCTTCTTGGAAAGATTTGGAAATTGACTCGGATGATGATGATGAGGAATCCGAGACCAAGTCACAACCTTGTCTCATGGCAGATCACATAGATCAGGTAGTCTTTCATAACCCTAACACTGAAGATCTTCATCTTATGATAGACCACCTTTCTGAAAAAATAAGATGCTTCCTTCTGGAAAATCAAGAACTTGAACAACAAATCACCATTCTTAAAGCTGAAAAACAGTTTTCTTAAAGAAAAAGTAAGGGAGGCCGAAACTGCTTGTGATCTTGTTGAAGAAAATAAGCAGTTAAAAGTCCAAATTAAGAGCTGTGAAAGTGATCATTCCATTCTTGCATATGTAGATTGTTTTAAAAGGAATGAAGAGTTGCTTAAAGAGGTTAAGAGGCTTAAGGAAGACTTAGCCAAGTTCACTCAAAGTTCTGAAAATCTGAATCAAATTTTGGCTAGTCAAAAACCTCTTTATGATAAGGCTGGGCTGGGGTTTTATAAATCTGCTGAAAAATCTCATTTTGAAAACTTTGCATCATCTTCTAATGATACAAGATTTCAAGACCCCACCTACTTTAACAAAACAGCAACTCCAAGATTTTGTAGACTATGCAATCGAAATGGACACTTTCCGATTCAATATTTTTTTGGTGAAAGAATGATTGGTGATAAAGTTTGTAAAGTTGTCTTTGATTATAATGGCTTAGGACATAAGAGATGGTTTAACATGAAAGGATCCAAGAAAATTTGGATACCTAAGGTCACTTAAGCTTGTTTTGTAGGTGTGCCTAGCATCCAAACGGAAAGAAAATATGTGGTATATGGATAGCGGATGCTCTAGGCATATGACCGGAAAGACAACCTTCTTCATAAAGCTTGATGAATATGATGGAGGACTTGTATCTTTCGGTGATGATGCAAAAGGAAAAATAGTGGCTGTTGGGAAAGTTGGTAAAAAATTTTCATCTTGTATAAATGATGTTCTTCTTGTACATGGTTTGAAACATAATTTACTTAGTGTTAGTCAATTGTGTGATTTAGGCTTTGAGGTTATTTTTAGGAAGTTTGTTTGTTTAGTTGTTTGTGAGAAAACTGGAGATATTTTATTTGAAGCTAAAAGATGTAATAATGTGTATGGATTGACTCTTGAGGACCTAAAAGAACAAAATGTGACATACTTTACATCTCTTGAATCTGAAAAATGGCTATGGCATAGAAAGTTGGGTCATGCAAGCATGTACCAAATTTCTAAGCTAGTTAAGAAAAATCTGGTTAGAGGAATTACAAATATCAAATTTGATAAGGATCTTACTTATGATGCTTGCCAATTGAGCAAACAAGTAAAATCCTCTTTTAAACCTAAAGATTGAATCTCAACCAAAAGGCCATTGGAGATGTTACATATTGATCTTTTTGGACCAACAAGAACTCAAAGCTTAGGAGGTAAACACTATGGTCTTGTGGTGGTAGATGATTATTCTAGATTTGGTTGGGTACTTTTTCTTGCTCATAAAAATGATGCTTTCCATGCCTTCTCCACTCTTTGCAAGAAAATTTAAAATGAAAAGGATTTAAAAATTGCCCATTTAAGAAGTGATCACGGAAGAGAATTTGAAAACCAAGATTTTGAAAAATTCTGTGATGACTTAGGAATTTCTCATAACTTTTTATGTCCTAGAACACCTCAACAAAATGGGGTGGTTGAGAGAAGGAATAGAAGCCTTCAAGAGATGACTAGGGCTATGCTTTGTGAGAATGAGATTTCTAAATTTTTATGGGCTGAAGCTGTAAATACAGCTTGTTACATTTTGAATAGGACAATCATTAGAAAAGGGTTGAAGAAAACCCCTTATGAGCTATGGAAAGGAAACCCTCCAAATCTTAAGTACTTTCATGTTTTTGGATGCAAATGCTTTGTGCTTAACAATAAAGAAAACCTTGGAAAGTTTGATCCAAAATCCTATGAAGGAACGTTTGTTGGATATTCTACCACAAGCAAGGCCTATAGAGTTTATCTCAAAGAGCATAGAACCATAGAGGAATCCATACATGTTACTTTTTGTGATTCTAATTTAATTCCTAGTGTTGTGATAGATAATGATTCAGATGGTGAAGAAGCTGGAACAAGTAAAGAAAATCCTAAATCTGCTCCAAATGAAGAATCTGCCAGTCCAGTTTTGTCTCGTTAGATTGAAGAAGACATTTCCATTTTATCTCCTGAGCAGACACGAGAAACTGAAACAGTGAGACACCCAGAAGCTCAACACCACTTAGAAAGCCCAGAGAATGGAAGTCTATGAGGGGTTATCCTCATGACTTTATCATTGGTGATCCATCTCAAGGAGTAACAACAAGATCCTCCACCAAAAGGCAATCCGAACCAAGCAATTTTGCTCTCTTGTCACAAATGGAGCCCAACAATGTCAAACAAGCTCTTGAAGATCCATCTTGGGTCAAAGCAATGCAAGAAGAGCTTGCTCAATTCGACAAGAATGAGGTTTGGACACTAGTACCCCATCCGGATGGTAAGAAAGTTATGGGTACTAAGTGAGTATTTAAAAATAAACTTGGTGAGGATGGACAAGTTATTTGTAACAAGGCTAGATTAGTGGCCCAAGGTTACAATCAAGAAGAGGGTATAGATTTTGACGAGTCTTTTGCTCCGGTAGCTAGAATGGAAGCCATTAGGTTACTTCTTGCCTATGCTGCCCATAAAGGTTTCAAAATATTTCAAATGGATGTTAAATGTGCTTTCCTTAATGGCTTTATTGATAGAGAAGTGTATGTGGCTCAACCCCCCGGTTTTGAGGATAAAGAGTTTCCAAATCATGTTTTCAAACTAACTAAGACTCTTTATGGTCTTAGACAAGCTCCAAGAGCTTGGTATGAAAAGTTTAGTGCCTTCTTGTTGGAAAACCATTTTCAAAGGGGTACCACCGACACTACTTTATTTATTAAAGCATCTAATGATGACATACTCCTTGTTCAAGTTTATGTTGAAGACATTGTATTTGGATCGGCCAATGTATCTTTGTGTGAAGAGTTTGGAAAATTTATGACTAGTGAGTTTGAGATGAGTTTAATGGGAGAGCTAACTTTCTTTCTTGGCCTCCAAATCAAACAAACTCCTAGTGGGACTTTTATTCACCAAGAAAAGTATGCAAAAGAACTTATCAAAAAGTTTGGCCTAGAAAATTCCAAACCAATGGGTACACCAATGCATCCTAACACAAAACTTGAAAAGGATGATGATGGCCAAGATGTGGATGAAACAAGGTATAGAGGAATGATAGGTTCACTTATGTACCTTACCTCCTCTAGACCGGATATTGTTCAAAGTGTGGGTGTATACTCAAGGTTTCAATCTCACTCAAAAGAATCCCATCTTACGGCTGTTAAACGCATCATTAGATACATTAAGGGGACTTGTAATTATGGATTATGGTATCCTAAATCTGATGACTTTTGTGCAGTAGGGTTTTGTGATGCAGATTATGCGGGAGATAGAGTGGATAGACGGAGCACATCCGGCATGTGTTGCTTTCTTGGAAGCTCACTCAACATGTGGTCAAGCAAGAAGCAAGCCACAGTGGCTTTATCCACAGCTGAAGCTGAATACATTTCTGCATCTACATGTTGCTCACAATTAATTTGGTTAAAAACACAGTTAGAAGATTATAAATTAAAGATCAATAGTATACCCTTATTTTGTGATAATATGAGTGCTATAAACATTTCAAAAAATTCTGTGCTGCACTCAAGGACCAAGCACATTGAGATAAAATATCATTTTATTAGAGAGCATGTGCAAAAGGGTACTATTGATATTCAATTTGTAAAATCTGAAGACCAAATTGCTGATATTTTTACAAAATCCCTCTGTGAAGATAGATTCTGCACCTTGAGAAAAAGTTTGGGAATGTTTGATTTAAGTTCTATTGATAACATGTGAATATTTGACTCTGTTCAGTTTTGTCTCGTAGGTTTGGACGAGATAAAAATAAGAGCATGATGGAAGAGCTATGATCGAGGGGGAGGCAACGCAGAATTTAATTTTCATGGGCCCCACCAAAAATCCCTAACCCCACCATGACAGTTTTGTTAGTTCCTCATTTTTTTTGAAAAATAAAATCACAAAGTCTCTTAGTTGTCTTATCAAATCTTGTTGGAAGAAGCATGTTGTCAAATCAAATCTTTCCTTCCAACTAATCCCTTGATTCAAGGAAACTCCTTTTCAGTTTTTTTTTAAACTTCCCTGGTTAATAACCGCGCCCTTAATGGTTAATAACTCCCTCCACTACCTCTTTTCAATCAGCATTTAATGTCCTTCTAACCTCCCTCCACTCACCTCACCCTTCGGCCCTCTCTCTCTCTCTCTCTCTCTCTCTCCAACTTCCATCACCATTCATCTTCTTCATAATGAAAAAGAAAACAGCACCAAGAAAGAGTGAAAGAATTCGCCTCTCTCAAAAGCCTTCCACTCCCCAAACACATACACACATACACATTCACTCCACCTCTTCATCTTCTCTTTCACCTCCCACCAAGAAAACCGAATCAATGAGGCGCAAAGTTATATCCCAGAAATCTTCTGGAAGGAGAAAAAGTGACAAGAACAAGGAACCAAGCATGGAGGAAGAGGAAGAAGAATCTCATACATCACCTCCTCCATCACCACCGAAGAAGTCCACCCCTCATGCGTCTGGAAAAAGCTCTCAGAAAACCAAAGGTTTCGTGCTTCATGAGACCCGGGAACCCGCAAACCTTGGATCAATGGATTACAAGAATAAATTTCATAAGCCACATTCTCATTTTGATCCTTCAAGATTTTTTACATGTGCATTCTATGAATTCCACAAAGAGATTTTGGAAAAGCGGCATCTGTGTCCCTCATACTTAGTGAATCTTGATTCTCTGGCAGCCAAAGGGATAGATTTACATCCTATGTTTGACAATCTCAAATGGTCTCCATTGCTCCTCATTCACAAAATGGTTTACCCAGGGTTGGTAAGACAGTTTTATGCGAATCTGAGATTGATTGATGGTAGTCTTCACTCCTACGTGAAGCGGGTGCACATTACTCTGAATGCTGAGACCATTGGCTCTGCCCTTGGTTACACGGATGAAGGGCCGAGGGTTTACATGACTGATAAATGGGATGCACACGTTGGAGTCACATACAAGCAAGTTCTTCATCAAATTTGTGAAAATCTGTCTGGACTGGACGGCACTGTTCCTACTCACAAGGCTCTTGGACCAACCAACTCACTACTGCACCGCATCACAACTCACATTCTCACCCCCACAGAGTGGCTCTTATAACAGGATAACAGTATCTGATTGTCTCATAATATTTGCTCTCGTTACTTCATCTTCTGTTTCATTCAGTTATCTCATGACTAGACATATGTGGGAGTCTGTAAAGAGTACAAAAAAGGCTAATTTACCTTATGGAATATTTTTCACATGTATTTTTGAGTACTTTAAGGTAGATTTAACCAATGAGGATGTAGAAAACAAAGTCTCTATGATCAAAGGAGGCGGCGCTGTTCAAAAGGGAAAGAAATCTATGGCTTCAGATGATGACTTTGAAAGCAGGCCATAAACTTCCAAGGCAACCAAATCCTTTAGAGAAATTCTCACAGAATTCTCAAACATGTCCGATCTCATGGTTTAATTTCATAAGTCTGCACATAAACTATCATATGAAAATGAGTTAGCCTGGAAGAAATGTAAAGAGAGGGTTGATCTAATGCTGGAAAGCCTTGAGGAAGATGTGGGTAGTGAGGCAGGGGCCAAGGAATCTGATTTTAATCTCTCTGATGATTAAACTTATGTTTACTGTTTGATATTGGCACACTTAGGCTCAATTTGGTACTTTGTTTTGGCTTGTTTTTCTTGGAACAATAACTCTGTGATACTTTGTAGACACTTTTGGGTTATATTTTACATATTATGCTTCCATGTTATATCTTCTTGCAGGTGCCCCTTTGATGATAAAAGGGGGAGAAAGTGCTGAAAATTGAAATGAAAAACAGGGGATGAACAAGGAAAACAGGGGATGAAATTTTTGTTTGAAAATTCATGATCACCCTTGTTAAAAGGATCAACAAAATATTTGATCTGTTTCACTGTGATTACTGCTGCTGGAAATGCATTTGGTTTATGATGTTTGGCAATGCATTTGTTTTGATTATATGAATGCCTAATTGTTGAGTTATCTTGATGAATATGCATGTCTCTATTGAAATAAGAATGTTCTGATTCATCTTGGTAAACATGCTGGCTTGATAACTTATTTTTGGCAGTTCCTTTGAAACTGTGTAAAATATAGCAGCTGCCATGTTTGATGTGATCATGTGTGTTTCAAAAATATTTTTCTTACCATAATAATATTGCTCTGATATCTTGACTGGAAAATATTTGAAATTTTTTTTAACAACATTTTTTTAGTTTGAGCAGAAAATCAATTTATAATAACAAATGAGTTTTGTATATCATTCAAATCTGCTCATAAATCAAGCATTTAGCATCATGTAATGAATATGCTAAATAACATTGTTACTTGAAGCTTGATTAAATTGTTACAGGTTAGTGCTTCCCTTGATAAGAATGGCATATATTAAGGGGGAGTCTTGTGACAATTTGAAAGAGGGAGAAATACAAATCTTCAAAGGGAGTACTCTATACTCTAATTCTGTGATTTTCTTCCATTTCAATTTTAATAATGTTTGTCATCAAGGGGGAGATTGATGAGTTTGGAAAACTCTAATTTAAATTAATGATGATCAAACATTATTAACAGCAAAATTATTAATTTATCTTTGATCAATATATGTTTATTTTTGTTGTGCAGTTTCCTTAATAGGCCGAACAAAGAAGAACAATTTTAAATAAGCCCATTGGAATAATTCTCTTTCAGCCTTGATGTTAAATTATTGTGATCATAGGGGCTGAAACTATGTTTTGTTTAATTGGGCCAAATTGATCCATTACTTGTTGCAAGCCCAAGTTAAAAATACTTTACCATACACTCCTATGCATGATCCGAAAACAATTCATCAGGAAAGCAAATGTTGATATTTGCCTATGCCTTCCAACGGATCTCAATTCTAACCATGTGGTGGATTTCAAATTCATTCCATTATCATTTATTGCATGGAAACTATGAGAGAGAAATTGATAAATTGATTTGATGGTGATTAGCAATGCTACACGCTACTCCACCTAAGGGAAGTAAAAGCAACTCACTTTAATTAATTTATTCAAATACACTTGATTGCTTTTCTTCATACTTTCTTCTCTCTCATCTCTTTCCTTCTCTTTGGTCCTTACACAGCAAACCATGGAAACTTTGAGCTATCAAAAAGAAGGAAGGGCAAGCTACAAGACCATCTCAATGATGGCAAGAAAACATAAAAAATGTAGTGGCTGAGATTCTTATCACTTGTAGTATAATTTTGTGATGAGATCTTTGCTTCTTCATACCGAAAATGGTTGAAGGAGATTCGACCAGCAAGGAGAAGATCCTTGGAGGGATGGCTTGTCACTGCTTTTGGGTTCACTCATCACAGAAGGTAGCTAGGGTGGCTACGTGAGGGAGGAAGCAAAAGTGGAGCAGAAGAAGCCATCATCATCATGAAGCATCAAGGGCCAGAAATCCATCTTGGAGAGCAAGCCAAGGATGGAGCGCTCGGATTGATGAAGAGTGATGACCAAGGAAGGACTAGAGGTAATTGCATGTTGGGTTTTGCATGGGTTATCTCTTCTCTCTCTGGCCAAACCGGTTTTCTTCATGGAGAAGAAGAAGTTGGCATGGTTTTTTAGCTTCAAAGGTGGAGGCTTCCCTCTTCTATAAAAAGAGAGAACAACTACAGTTTGGAGTAAGGAGAAAGTGTGAGAGTGCAAGGCACAGGGTTCTCAGAGCTACCTGAGCTAACATATTTTCTTCTCCTTTAATGTATTCTGTTTTGTAATTTTTCTGTTTAATTTTGTCATGTCTTGAGTCTCATGGAAAAAGGCAAACAGTGAGGTTTGTATGAAAAAGCCATAGAGCGAAAAAAGGCAGAGAGTGCAAAATTAAAAGAAAAAGCCATAGATGTCCTTAGAGTTCCTTTGTTCATCTATGTTGTGTTTCATGATTCTGTGGGAATCCCCTTGTAAGTTGGGTTAGCACTTTACAGATTGTAATCAGGAAAATTATAGTGAAATTCCATCATGTTTATGATGGAGACTGGATGTAGGCTGCACTGCACTTAGCAGCTGAACCAGGATATATCTGGGTGCAATTTTCTCTCTTCTCTACTTCATTTCTGTTTCTACTGCACAGGAGCAAAAACCGAAAATATCTCGTGTCAAGTGATGAGACAAAAAGAAAAGTCTCGTGGCTGGGGATGAGACAAAAGAAAAAGTCTCGTGGCTAATCACGAGATAAAAAGACAAAAAGTTTCCAAAATCAGTTTCAAAGGTCAGCAAGTATTATCAAGCAAAAAGGGGGCCAAGATTCAACCCCCCCTTCTCTTAGCCACTGGTAACCATCAAAGCTGGCTAATGACAGAGGCTTTGTTAACACATTTGCCACTTGTTCAGTTGATGGAATATGTGTGACAGCAATAGAGCCTTTGATCACCTTGTCCCAAACAAAGTAGAGATCTAACTCAAAGTGTTTAGTCCGATTATGTAGGATTGGATTATATGCAAGCAGCACAGCTGAAATATTATCTTAAAATACAATGGGAGAAGCTGGGCAAGGCTGATGCAATTCAGCCAGAAGATTTTGAATCCAAATGAGTTCCATGAACACTGCTGCCAGGGCTCTATATTCAGCCTCAGTTGAGCTTCGACTGACCGTGGGTTGTTTGCTTCTCTTCCAAGACACCAGATTTGAACCATAGTACACACAAAATCCAGTTGTAGATTTCTATCATCAAGATCACTCGCCCAATCTGAGTTTGAAAAAGCAGAAAAACGTAAATCAGTGCATCTATGAAATTGCAATTTGAGTTCAACAGTACCTGCCAAGTATCTCAGGACTCGTTTAACTGCAACCCAATGTTCTTGGCAGGGGTTGGACATAAATTGACTCAGTTTGTTCACTGAAAAACTGATATCAGGTCGTGTAATTGTTGCATACTGCAACCCGCCCACTATGGAGCGATATAAAGTTGGATTTTCAAAAGGAGTTCCAGCATTGGCAATCAATCTAACAGAGCTTATCATTGGAGTCATGCTTGGTTTGGATTCATTCATGCCATAACGTGTTAGAAGGTTATGTATATATTTAGTTTGGTTCAACGAAATTAAGGAAGTGGAATGTGTTATGACTTCTATACCTAAGAAAAAGTTGAGCTCACCTAAATCTTTCAATAAAAAGGTAGAATGAAGTTTGCTGAGAACAGTTTTTATTTCAGATTCGTTATCTCCAGTGACAAGCATATCATCAACATAAATAAGAACATAAATAGTAGAAGTAGAAGTATATCTAGTAAACAGAGAGGGATCAGATTTTGTTACTGTAAAGCCAAAAGATTGAAGGGTGGAAGTAATTGTTAAGTACCAGGCCCTTGGGGCTTGTTTAAGGCCATAGATGGCTTTATTTAATTTGCATACAAGTTTAGGATTAGAGTGACAGAAAGCTGGAGGTTGGGACATAAACACAGTTTCATGAAGAGTTCCATTTAGAAATGCATTGTGAAAATCATATTGTTGAATTTTCTAACCTTTTGATAAAGTAATGGTTAAAATCATCCTAATTGTAACTGGTTTTATAACAGGTGAAAAAATTTGATCAAAATCAATTCCAGCAGTTTGAAGAAAACCTTTTGCAACCAACCTAGCTTTATGTCTTATGATCTCACCTTTTGCATTCTTTTTAACAGCAAATATCCACTTACAACCAACTACTTTTTCATTTTCAGGTAATTCAACCAAGGACCATGTATTGTGATATAATAGTGTTTTATATTCTGTGAGCATAGCATCTCTCCATAAGGGATTGTGGAGAGCACTTTGAATACTTTTAGGCAATAAATCAAAATTAGAAGAGATTGAGGATTTTGCTACCTGAAGAGCTTTTGGAGTTCTATTACCTGTCTTGGACCTTGTCTGCATTGTATGGATATTTTCTAAAAGAGTGGTTGTAGATGGGGGGTTTGAGGAAAAAGGCAAATCAATGTGAGTAGAAGTAATCGGTATGAGATCCTGGGTAGAAGTTGTTGTCCCATTAGCCTGTGAAGTTGTCTGCATTGGATGTATTTGTTCATGTTCCTCACTATGATGTGTATTACCAGAATTGATGTTGGACATTGAAGATGAAGGATCAACAGAAGAGGGATGAATGGATGCAATCTGAGGTAAAAAATCTAAAGCAGTAGCATTGCTAGTGCAAGTTTCATTAATAGTAGTAGAAAAAAAGAGTGAGATGGAAATTGATGTTCATAAAACACTACATCTCTAGAGACAATTATTTTTCCACTTTTAGTGAGACACCTATATCCTTTTTTATTCAAAGCATAACCTAAAAATAAACAGGATTCAGATCTGTATTCCAATTTATGAGCAGTGTATGGTCTCATGTGAGGAAAACATAAACATCCAAAGATTTTCAAGAAAGTATAATCAGGTTTATGATGATATAATAGTTCAAAAGGTGATTTATAACCTGTAACATATGAAGACATGCGATTTATCAAATATATCGAGGTTGCAAAAGTCTCATTCCATAAAGTTAAAGGAAGTGTAGCAGTAGATAATAAAGCTAAAGCAATTTCGACTATATGCCTATTTTTTCTTTCTGCTAATCCATTCTGTTGAGGGGTATGAGGACAAGTGAGTCTATGAATAATTCCTTCTTGTTGTAAAAATTTAATAAATGTGTGAGAAAGATATTCTCTAGCATTATTAGTTTGAAGTGCTTTAATAGAATATCCTAACTGTTTTTTCATCTGTGTTTTGTACAATTTAAAAACACAAAAGACTTGTGACTTGTTTGTTAAAAAATATATTGTAATGTGTCTTGAATACACATCAATGAATGAAGCATAATATCTAACACCTGTATGAGCAGTGATTGGGGATGGCCCCCAAATATCAGAAACAATCAATGATAAAGGGCAATCATAAGTAGTATTAGATGGAGAGTAAGGTAACCTATGAGATTTTGCTAAGCAGCAATGTTCACATACACCAGAATCAGAAGCATTTTTATTATTCAGAGGTAACGAACAATTAGTTACAATAGACTTTACAATTGGTAAGGCTGGATGACCAAATCTTTTGTGGTAAACATCCAATGTCAAGGTTTGAGTAACAAAAATTTGTGTATTAAATTGTCTAAAGTCTGATTTAGGAAGAGTCACTTTTTCAAAACGATACAATCCATTAATTGCTGTGCCTTAGAGAAGCACTTCTTTGGTAGCCTGAGATTTCACAAAACAAACATCAGGCCAAAACGAAAAATACACATTGTTATCTCTAGCAAATTTGGATACACTAACAAGGTTATGTGCAATTGAGGGAACATGCAGTAAATCATACAAATAATATCTTTTATCTGTTGGTTTATGATGCAAATATGAATTACCAATATGCTGAATTTTAATACCTGAACCATTACCAATATAAACTTGATCTTGTCCATAATATTCTTGTGCTTGTTGTAGGTTTGACGGATCAGGAGTACATTGATGAGAAGCTCCAGAATAAGCATACCAAAATGGATCAGCAATTGTAGCAGGTGTAGCAAGCATTGCTTTGGGATTATGGAATGAAGGAGGTGGAGGGAGTGCATTGTGCATCGAAGAGTTGGGTGAATTTTGTTGTGCATGTTGAAATTGTTGGTCAAATCTAAAATAACAGTAACTAGCAATATGCCCCAACTTGCCACAAATTTGACATTGTGGCCGATTTGAGTTCCAAGAACCTCTTCCTCCACGATTTGTTCTTCCTCCACGCCCTCTTCGACCATAAGTGCCTCTATTAGGTGTAGGCGGTGTGGTTCTTGCATAGGCAGAATCAAAATTAGTCTGAGTAGAAGGTTGGGATTGAGTAAAATTGACCTGTACCATTGAGGGTTCTGATTTCTTGAACCTCTCCACAATATCTTCTTGAGCCATCAAGAGAGCTTAGCTTCAAAGTCTGGAATGGAATAGGGTGGATCTTTGGCAGTGACATATGTCAAGAATGACTGATAATCTTCATTTAATCCATCTAAAATGACATTGGTGTATTCTGCATCAGTTAGAGGAGCTCCAACAGTGGCGAGTGCATCCACCACTTTTTTTATTTGAAGAAGATAATCAAATACTGGACCAGTCTTCTTGATCGATTTCAATTGCAGTTGAAGTTGCCTAATACGAGCTTTTGTTTGTGATGCAAAGTGGGTGTGAAGTCGGCTCCAAATGTCATGTGCAAAAATAAAACCAAGAACTTGATGTTTGAACGAGGGATCTAGTGATGAGTAAAGCCAGGAAGAGATATTGTAGTCATCAAGCCTCTATTCTTTATATGTCTTTGTTTCATTTTGTGCCTTTTCATCAGCAGCTGATGCGTATCTTGTTGGAATCTTCTGTTGGTCCAGGTGATCTTGAAGTTCTTGACCTGAAATTGTAAGAATAGCTGAATGGCGCCAGGTGAGAAAATTATCATCGTTGAGTTTTTCTGGTAAAGGAATAGAAAGGGGCTTTAGAATTGACGCAGAGGATGATGCTTGAGTAGCAGCAGCAGCAGCAGATGATGGATTAGTGTTGATAATTTCTGGCTCCATGGATCTTGGGCGCTATTACCATGTGAGAAATAAAGTCTATACAAAGTAGAGAACAATTGCAGAAAGAAGAAGAAAATGAATGTTAACTATTACTCTCACTCTTTCTACAATAAATTGAAGAGTCTTATTTATACATCAATATTTAGACTCTAGAAACTACTAACTCTAGTTTCAAAAGTAACTAATGTGGTTAATTATTTTTCTTTATATATGCGAAACATGTTTTTGGCGTCAACATTATCGTCAGAAAAATTCGCCGATAACCAATTAGTTTTCCTAGCAGGTGATTTGCTGGAGAGTCCAACGATAATTACCGTCGGACGTAATAAATCTGATAGTAAATATTTATTGGTGATATTTATACCGTCCGATTATTTCTGACAACGTTTTTCCGGTGATATTAAAAATTAAATTATAATTCGTCCCAAATTTTAATGATCAAAATAATATTTTACTTTAATTACAAACATTCCTTATTATCCATCAGTAACGACAACCAAGCAATTAATAAGGTCCAAAAATCACGAGAACTTATCATGACCGTTATTGTCATCATGATTTGTGAAAACACAAGAAAATAGATGCTACGAATGATAAAAATGATGACATGACATAACGTCTACCGACGAATTCAACATCCTACAATTGATTAGCAATTAGTTGGAAATTGGAAGCTCATTATTAGAGAATAAAACAACACAAAGGAGAGGAAGAGGGAGAGGGATATTTTTATTAAATTGTATTTAGTTAAGTCACCAAAAAAAATTGTATTTAGATATGAGAATAGAGTATTAAAAATAAGATATAAAAAATAAAGATATAAAAAATAATATTTTTATATTTTGTTTAATAATAAATTAAATAAAAAATAAATTATACAAATTTAATTTATTATTATTTTTTTCACACAAAGACTTTAAGAAGAAAAATATAATAATGAAAAATATAAGAATAAAGTATTAAATTAGTTTTTTATGTTTGGGCGTAATTCTGTTTTGGTCCTAAGATTTAAAGTATTTTATTTGAATTCAAAAAAATTTCATTTAGTTTTAATGTAGTCCCACCGTGAGGTCAAAGTTAAATAATTAACGAAATATTCTACATGACAGCAGTATAAGAACTAACTCGATAATCTGGAGAACAAGTACAATCTCCAAAGGTACAAAATCAACTGTGAATGCATCCATACATTTATTTATCATTCTCCTTAGTTCTATAGAAAATATTTCATTTAAATTGTAAGAAAAATGATAAATAATGTATTGATGCATTCACGGTTGATTTTGTACCTATGTAGCTCATACTTGTTCTCCAAATTATCGACCTTGTTCTTGTACTGCTGTCATGTAGGATATTCCGTTAATTATTTAACTTTGACATTACAATGGAACTATATTGAAACTAAATGAAACTTTTTTAGATTCAAATAGGACATTTTAAACCAAGGTTACAAAAACCGAACTGGTCAATAAACCGATAAGATAACTGATTCACTGGTTTAATGGTTCGACCAGAATTCAACCGGTTTTAAATAAATTTTAAACAAAATTATTAAAAATTAAATATATAATTTCAAATATTTAAATTCAACCATTTCTATCCTAATAAAATTTAAAATTTTACCTTTTTTAACTAAATAAAATTCTAATCATAAAAAATCATAATTGTTAGTTTCAAGATTTTCATCATAGATAGAATTTCAAAGCACAGCCACAGAAAAAGTTCCATTCGTGCACTACATACTTGATAACATCTCATATCATAATAATCTTGCTTTCTTACTTACCACTACTACATGATTTATATTTCTAGGACATGACCATCATAGATATTAGGTAATCACAATTCACAACAAAACCCAAACACAGGCTTGAAAACCAGAAGGAGGGGATTAAGAAAAATTATATTGTTTAACCAGTGATTTGAATGGGCTCAACATCAGGTTTCTTAACTTCTGCCTTGGAAACAGTAGTGACAGTAAGAACATCATTTCTCCATGGATGTCTTCACCTGATCCATCTTGGTGTTCTCAGGGAGCCTAAACCTCCGCATGAACTTGCCACTCACTTACAACATCAGCTATACCCAAATCAGAAAACCAGAAAACTAGCAACAGTATTATTCCAGATAGCAACATCATTTCAAAAAATCAACAACTCAACAACTCAGGATAATAAAAAATGATCAAAATCAGTAATTCAATATTATTAACTCAGCAAATCAAGATCACTAAAATAGTAAAACCAACAACTCAATCAGCATTATTAACAAAAGTACAAAAACAAGTAAAAATAATTCAAGCAGCAGTATTTACCGGAGGAAGGGTCGTTGAGCTCGACGGCGACACAGAGAGAGGGCTCGATGGCGACAGAGAGAGGGCTCGACAGCGACAGAGAGAGACGACGGCGAGGGAAAGAGAAACGATGACAGCGACGAGTATACCTTCACCTTCCACAGGCGATGATTCTTGATGCCACCACGGTCAGTTCCACCCCGGCGGCGACAGCACCCTCCACCCGTTCGGCGATGAGAGACGCGAGGAGATGGGATCCAGGAGAAGAGGATCGGCGACGACGAGGCTGGATGCTGGCTGAGGAGACGAGTTCGTCGGCGACGACGGCGTTGGGCACTGGGCGGTGACTCCTGCTGCTGTTGGCTAGGAGAGAGAAAGAAAAGGGGGCTAGGGTTCCGTGGAGTGGAGAGAGAGAGAGGGGGTTGGGTCTTGTGCGTGAGTGAGAGAGAGAAAATGGGGGAGGGTTTATATATTTTTTTATTTTTTTTCATTTTTTAAATTGAAAACTGGGAAAAAACCGTTCGGTTCAAACGGTTCACCAGTTAACTACCGGTTCGATCGATTTTTTACCAGTTTTTTGTCAGACGGTTTTGTACCTCAATCGAACTGGATAAATGACCGGTTTCTGGTTAATCCGGTTGAACCGGCCGGTCCGATTCGATTTTCAGAACAATGCTTTAAACCTTAAAGACTAAAACAGGATTACACCTAAACGTAAAGGACCAATTTAATACTTTACCCAAAATATAATTATAAAAAAATTAATAAGAATAATAAAAAAATTTAAAAGACAATTTGAATTTTTTGTTAATATCTCTATATCATTTCTGACAAAAAAGATACAAGATACATTATTTTAATATCTCTAGATACAGTATTTTTGTTTATGTATCATTTAACAAATATAATTTTGTGTCTCTATATTCTTATTTTAATATTTTATGCCTGTGAACAAAGTCAACAAACACAATCTTAATGACGTTCCAGCATTGTAGATTAGGGGGAGTGGATCCTCTCCAATGAAAAAAAAAACTGGATAGTGTCTAGTGTTTAATCTCATCCTTCATTGCTCTCTCTCTCCTATTTATTTTTGGTCCCACTTATAGAATTAAAGGTGAGAGATCACACTTTATTCTCTCAAGTCTCAAGTGTTAAAAAAATGGAGAGGATCCATTTTCATAGATTAGGCATCTAACGAGAAAGCATCCCTGGTAATGCCAACTTTTTGGCCACGTTTGGTTTTGAGAATAAGACACAAAAAATAGAAATATAAAAATTAATGTTTTTATATTTTATTTAGTGATAAACTAGAACAAACTATAAAGATTAAATTTATTCTCAATTCTCTTCATTAAAAAATTTAAAAAAAATATAATAATAAAAAATATATAAATAAAAAATAAGTAATATTTTTTATTAGTATTTCTGTATTTTTTTTTTACAAAATACACTAATTCAATATTTTTAAATATAATGTCTCTATTTATATCTTATTTATTAAATACAATTCTATATTTTTATATTAAAGTATGTAAACAAACATAATCTTTATCTTGGGGAAACACAAATTTGTGAGCAATTAGGCATCAAGATGTGAGGTAGGGATACACAAATTTAAGGGATTGGATTTTTACATTTGGGATCCAAATATGGGTGTCAGCCTTTCAGGAAGTTAATTAGGATGCACAAATGACATTTTGCTTATACGGCGAGATTCATCAACAAAAAGGTTAGTGCAATAATCTTTTTGATTTAGTAAAATTTATGTTTCATAAATTAAATTTATTTGATTTTTTAGTTAATGTGATTGGGTTATTAGATCATGTAGATGTTAACATAGGATGGTGATGAAGATTTTGTGAGGTTATGTTACCAGTATAATTTATTAGACCAGAGGAAGAATGTTAAGGACTAATATTTTTAGAGCGGAAAAGAAGTGAATTGATTAGTATTAATTTAAATGTAAAATAAAAATAAAAAATAGAGTAATTACTTAAATTTTTATGAGATTTTTAATATTTAAAATTTATTTTTTAAATTTTAAATATATAAAATAGTATTAACATTTATTTTTATTCGACAACAATTTTTTTTACTTTGATATGCATATCACTATTGATATAAAACGTTAACTTGCATACGTAATTAATCGATAACTATGATGTACAAACACTGACACCGACACAGGACACGACACGACATGGGACACACCGACATGCGAATTTTAAAATTTTATAAGACACGGGAACACGCATATATATATATAAAATATAAAGTATTTTTTAGATAAATCATAATGGTATTTTGATATTTTATTGATACTAAAATATAAATTAATTTTTTAATTATTTTTAATATCTTATTTTAATTATATCAAGGATTTAAAATATTTTTTGTTTTATTAAATAATAATAATATATACTATATCTAAATTTATTTCAAAAATATATGTTAAGAATAAGATTGAACACGTTGACATGTGATGGTATTTATGTGTGTTTAAACGTGTCCGATGAAGAATTTTTTATTTTTTATTAAGACACGGTTTGGACACAACAGACGTGTTGGACGAGTGTCGGTGAGTGTCATATCCAAAATGTGTCCGACACGCGAACACAACAACTCAGCAAAATATCCATGCTTCATAGGTCGATAAGTATTTGCATGGGCGAGTTCGACAAATTAGTCTCTAAAATAAAATACAAAGTAATTTCTAAAACATTTAAAAGATTTAAAATAATTCCTAAAAAATTTAAAAATTTTAAATAGTCATTGTTTCATTTAAATTCATAAATTTACAAAAATACATTTATTTTTTGAATTTAAACTAAAAGATAAAATTTAAATTTTTACTCATTAATTTTAATTTTAATATTTTATTTCAGTTCAAATAAAATTTATTTTTTTATTGATTTTTATTAAATTAAAATTAAGATATATTAATGCACTGATTTATTGAAATATTTATAAATTAACATTTAAAAATATCTTATAAAATACAAATACTTAAAAAAGTCCTAAAGTGGGACAGGACGAGAAGGCTTGGTGGGGACCCACCGACCCATAGCTTACATCGAACGTTGGGCAAAAAACCCTAATAAGCCAACGTTGGAAATGTGTAACGTAAATACGTCAAACTGAAACCAGAAGCTATTTTTATGTAATTCGAACCAGGTTGGTTCGAACTACAAACGTTAGTAATTCGAACCAGGGTGGTTCGAATTAGTAGGAGAGTAGCTTTGCATGTAATTCGAACCAATGTGGTTCGAACTCCCACCAAAAATTTCTTCATAAATCGAACCAGGGAGGTTCGAATTATAGAGAGAGATCCGGCCTGAGTAATTCGAACCGTGCTGGTTCGAATTACACAAACCATAATTCGAACCGGACCGGTTCGAATTAGTGGGAGATCGACCTCTATATAACCGTTCTAAGCGTGAGTTGGTCTCATTAGACCAGTAAGATGGCTTGTGAGGAGAGTTTTGTTGTTCTGGTTCACCACAGAGGATCCATTAAGAGGAAAACTCGTTCCGGAGTGAAGTTCACAGATAAGGATCCTCTCTGTATTGTCGTGAATCCAACGACAAGCTATGATGACCTTGTTAGATCTGTGCTGATGAAACTTGGCCTGGAAGGTGCGAAGCGGGTTAAGAAATTTTTCTATCGCATTCCAGTCACGATCCTGCACGATACGGTGAAGTATGATTGTCTGACGATTGGTAGTGATGAGGACCTGCAAGTCATGTTTCTTTGTCGGAGGCAGTTTCCGGAGGTGAGGACACCAGAGTTGCTCGCAAAGCTGATTGATGTGGTATCCAGCTCAGGGGGTTCCAACCGGAATACCACCAATGTAGCCACGGCAGCTGGCTCCAGTTCCAGGGCTGCCGTGGCTTCTTCCTCCGTCCCAGTGTACGAGCCAGCGGTCCAACTTGTCGCCTCCCCGTCTTTTGCTGTTGATCTGAATGACGGGGTAGGCGACGAGGCAGGATCCTTTGATATTATGCTGAACGCTTTAGAGGGCGTTCCACCGGTTGGCGTCGGAGATGGAGTCTTGGGTGATGCAGATGAGGACGACGTCGAGCCGGATACGATTGAGGATGACAGCGGCGACGAGGTTGGAGCGACTGGTCCTGCATTGGCGAGCGGTGGTTCTAGCTCTGGCACACAGCAGTATCCACCACATTTTTCCTCATTGGACTTGGACGCCATGAGGCATGAGGGGGTTTTAGGGAACGCTGTTGGATTCGGAGCTAGAGATGCGGAAGGGACTGCTGGTCTGACAGAGTTCCAGGTTGGTCAGCAATTCCAGGATAAAGACGAGGCCCTGCTAAGTGTGAAGAGTTACAGCATCCGGCGAGGGGTACAGTACAAGGTGCTGGAGTCCGATCACCGCAGGTATGTGGGCAAGTGTTCCGAGTTTGGAAATGGGTGCACATGGTTGATTCGACTGAGTCTCCAGAAGCGCAAGGGTCTTTGGGAGGTCAAACGGTACAACGGACCTCACACTTGCCTGGCCACATCCATCTCTAGCGACCACAGAAGTTTGGATTATCATGTGATTTCGTCGTTCATTATGCCAATGGTTAGGGCTGACGCATCCGTGAGCATAAAGGTCCTCCTAAACGCCACGGCAGCGCACTTTGGTTTTAGGCCGACTTACAGGAGGGTATGGATGGCAAAGCAGAAGGCTATTGCCCTCATCTACGGTGACTGGGATGAGTCATACAACGACATCCCTAGGTGGGTGTTGGGTGTCCAGCTGACGATGCCTGGAAGTGTTGCGGTCCTCAGAACGAGCCCGGTTCGAGTTGGAGGACAGGTGGACGAGTCTCAAGCGTATTTCCACAGACTTTTCTGGACTTTCCCTCCGTGCATCGAGGCATTCCGTCATTGCAAGCCGCTAGTCAGCATTGACGGCACACATCTGTATGGGAAGTATGGGGGAACGTTGCTCATCGCGATTGCACAGGACGGGAACTCCAACATTCTACCAGTCGCATTCGCCCTGGTGGAGGGTGAGAATGCAGAGTCCTGGACATTCTTTCTCTCGCACCTTCGAGAGCACGTGACCCCGCAGCCCGGTCTGCTGGTTATATCGGATAGGCACAACGGCATCAAGGCTGCGCTTGAGGCCCCTGACGGAGGTTGGTTACCGCCATCTGCGTACCGTGCATTCTGCATACGACACGTAGCGGCTAATTTTTCCCTTACCTTCAAGGGCAAAGATGCTAGGAGGCTACTAGTCAATGCGGCGTATGCGAAGACCGAGGTTGAATTTGATTACTGGTTTGATATTCTTCAGTTTGAAGACCCGGCGATGTGTGACTGGGCGAACCGGATTGACTACTCCATGTGGACTCAGCATCGTGATGAGGGTCGGAGATTCGGTCACATGACGACGAACATCTCCGAGTGTGTGAATTCAATCCTCAAGGGGGTCAGAAATCTCCCTGTAGCATCCCTGGTGAAGGCAACATATTGTAGGCTTGCGGAACTCTTTGTTCGCAAGGGGAGAGAGGCTGAGGCGCAGATGGGAACCGGTCAACAATTCAGTCAGCATTTGGTGAAGGCGATTGAGGCCAACTTGAAGACGGCCAGGTGCTTCACGGTGACGTTGTATGGCCGGGATAACTCCGAGTTCACCGTAGCAGAGACCACTCCGACTGGTTCTTTCTCGTTGGGTACCTACAGAGTATCGCTTGCATCGCAGACATGTGACTGCGGGTACTTCCAGGTGCTTCATTTCCCGTGTCAGCACGCACTTGCATGCTGTGCCTACTCACGGCTCACCTGGACCTCTTACGTTCACAGCGTCTATCAGATTAGCTCGGTGTTCAGTGTGTATCGGATGGGATTCACACCTCCGATCCCGGAGGGCTTCTGGCCACCTTACGACGGGCCCACGGTGATTCCGGACCCTGACAGGAGGCGTGCGAGAGAGGGTCGTCCTAGATCCACCAGGATACGGACGAATATGGACGAGGCAGATCCGAATCGGCCAAAGAGGTGCGGCCTATGTCGCCAACCCGGACACACACGACGTTGTTGCCCACAGGTTGAAGGATCGTCTCAGGCAGGACGCCATTAGTGGGCATGTAGTTTGTGTTAGTTTTATTTACATTTTAGTTTTCCTGTTAGATGCAATGTCTTAGCACTTATGTAACTGTTTGATCTTTACACATTGTACTTTGATTGTTGTGAGTAGTAATGAATATGTTGTCTTCCATTATGAATACTGCTACAAGTTCCGTCGATGCAAATTTTAATATGCAAAGGTAAACACTAAACTGTTTCATGATTTGATGATTATAAGTAGTCAATGTCCCACAGCACAAACAACAAATAACATAGGTAAATAGACTACAACATAACAAGGAAAGTACATATCATTATCATACATGATTGAACCATAGGAAAAAAATACATGAAACGTGCATCATCTAAACAGATGCGATCCAGTATCACAGCGACGGGCTACCCGTGCCCTCTGACCTCGGCGGATAAACGGCTCCTCATCCTCGATGTCATCCCCATCCTCCTACGGGGCAGGCTGTGCAGGTGGCGCAACATGCAGGGGTGCCGCAGCCACCCCTGCGACAGACTGTGATGCAGCGGTGAAGGCGGATGGAGGGGTACCTCCGAGACAGAACTGCTGACCACCGGATGACGATGGAGGCTCGTTCAGATCAACATCTAACGGGGCCTGTGTGCCTGAGCTCTGGCCACCAATGCGGGGAGTGACGTCCCCCTGCATGATGGCGCTGATCTCCTCTAGGAAGCGTGGACTCCCGAAGTCCCCAACAAGCGTCTCGGACCCAAGAAAGTCTGACCACTGTGATCCCGGGATAACACAAGGTGTACCCCCCTGCTCAGGCTGGTCATCGGCTGGCACACCAACGAAGTAATGTCCAAGAGGGCCCGATCCAAGTCCAGCGTCACCCGTGTCAGCCCCGTCACCCATCCCTGTACCATACCACTCACCCCCATGACCGCCATCGTGTGTACTAGTACCCGCAGCTGCAACAGCCCCTGAACCACCCCCGCCAATGGGCCCATGCTGATGATCGAAGTCGTCCCCACGGTCAGCATGCCCCCTCGCCCTACCTCCCTGGGCTCGTCGTCCGCTTCTAACTGGACCGGCGTCGTGATCATCGTCCATACCATGATCAGGCCACCTAAACTCATGCTGGCTCCGCCGTGTCCCCACACCCATCCTCCTCTCAACCCTACGCCTGTCCGGCACGTCCTCAGAACGTTCCATGTCAGGAACTCGCCCTGGACCTCGCTGTGACGCCTCAATTGGAACCGGAACTGATCTAGGATTCCCTAGCTGCGTGTCCGGAGACAAGAACCTCTTCCCATGCTGACTCCACCAATCAAGGAACTCATGCGACGGTCCGGGGTCGGCAACAACGTCGAACCTCAGCACACTCTCCTGACGAGAGTCCCAGTAGAGATGCCACTTCTCCAAATAAGACGGGAACCACCGATCGCCACCTCTACCGTCCTTGGACATCAGAAAGTCGATGTTCAGGGCGGGAAGCGGAGGGGGCTGAACCCCTCCAAACTGCGGAAGAACACGATCTATCTGATGCCACTCTATGATAGCAAAGTAGATCAGCGCGGTCACAGAGCGCCACAACGCCATATGCCGAGGCTCCAAAACCTCCGGATGCAAAACCTGAAGTACGTCGGGGCTACTGTACGGCATCCATATGAACTGCACAACACAAGGAAGCCATTCTTGTCAGGGAAACTGTTGGAACCAAATAGAAAAGCTTGAGTATAAAAGGACACTTGTTAACTTGCATACTCACCTCCCTGTCCTGTAACCGGTCTATCCTGAGCCTCCACATCGCCACTCTAGGACCCTTCTCGCTCCCGGAAGGGTTGTAACCTGACCATCTGCAAGATACACATGTGTTACATCAACTGAAATATGTGTTTAGAGTATGCAATAGACTATTAATGAAATGTAGTGATGTGTGTAAAATTGAAACAGATAAGGCCGTTTCTAGTACCTCGAGGCCAACGGCCAGCTGAACGTCTCATATCCTGCAGGCCTAAACCGAGGAAAGCGCCAAAAGATCCAAGACTGAAGTATCTGAAGCGGGCCGGCTAACTTGACGACATGTCTGTTCGCGACTCGGCACATGCAACGGTACAACCAAGCCAGTGCTGCAGAACCCCAGCTGTAGGTACCCAGCTCCTCCAGCCTCGCTACGTACGGAAGCCATCTGATGTGAATCCGGTTCCCGGACTTGTCCGCGAACAGCTGTGTGCCCAACAACATCATGATGTACGCACGGGCATATCGGCGCACAGTCTCCTCATATGCATCCTCCGGGCACTCGCCAAAAGTCTCCTGAAACCAGCTGCAGTTCACGGCGTACTTCTGAACCTGACTAGGAGGAGGTATAACTCCGAGCAACTCCTGGAACCAGACCCAGGCTGGACGGCCACCCTCGATGTATATATGGAACTCTGACAGGCACCCGCTCACGTAATGGCCGTCCACTGGCAAACCCAGCTGGTATGCCACGTCCTGGAGTGTGATAGTGCACTCTCCGAACGGCATATGAAACGTGTGCGTCTCGGGACGCCATCGCTCCACGAATGCACTGACAAGGGCCTCGTCTAGCCGGAACCATCGGTCGTTCAACCTTGCAAGATGGTATAGACCTGCCATCTGCAAGTACGGAACGTATCTATCATCAAGTCGCATGCCCTGCTGCCGCCGCATGCTCCTAATGCATCGCTGGAGCTGCGAGTAGTAATGAACCGCATAGTTAAAACCAGCTTAAAAACCAACCACAACCGTAAGCAACGCGATAAATCATCAACAAACCATTCTGCTAAATAAACCCGCATAACATTACATGAAAGATAAGCAACTGGAAAAAAACCCATATACCGCACAACTAAGCCGTTAACATAAACCGGCTTAACGAGATCCACTAACAAGAAAAACCTTAACTAAACCGGTTTACATAGAACATCTAGCGTAAAACAACTACAATCAAACAAGTCAAACAAATCACCAACATAAAACCACTAACGAAAACCACCTACCATAAACCACTCAAATAAACCGCTTGCATAAACCACTCACAAAAACCGGTAACATAAACCACCAAAATAAACCACTAACAAAAACCACTAACTTAAACCACTAACTTAAACCACTAACATAAACCACTACCCTAAACCACCAACCTAAACCACTAACATAAACCACTAACTTAAACCGCTAACTTAAACTACTAACATAAACCACCTACATAAACCACTAACATATACCACCATCTAACCCACATGCAAAAATACTAAGTCACAAAAACCGCTATAATCAAAAATATTTCCGTACTAACCTCGTCGTTGATGACCCCGGCTATATGAGCGACTCCGTCCAAGCGATATAACCGTGCCGGATCGTCCCCCATCAGCAGAGTATTCCGTTCAGGTCTTCCTCGGAGAGAATCTGGGTCGTTTTCTCTGAGATTTCGTTGGGTAGGGGGAAGGAATAATAGTTCGAATGAGGGTGATTCGAACTCCTTATATAGCCGAATCACCACTAATTCGAACCAGCTTGGTTCGATTTATGAAGGACCATGCCAAGGGTAATTCGAACCAGCCTGGTTCGAATTACATACGTTGCACAATTGGCTATAGTTCGAACTAGATGAGTTCGAATTAGTTGGGTTAGTAATTCGAACCACATTGGTTCGAATTACACACAAAGCAAGTCTTCACCTAATTCGAACCACCCTGGTTCGAATTACTAAGGTTTGTAATTCGAACTACCCTGGTTCGAATTACATAAAATTCACGTTTGGCTTATTGCTAAAACGATTTTCACTTTGGCGTATTTAGGTTACACATTTCTTGCCTTGGCTTATTCTAGTTTTTTGCCCTCGAACGTTTATCTACATCATTGTAATAACGTAATCAACTCTTAGGACTTGTTTGGATTTATAAAAAATAGGGAAAAAAAAAAAGGAAAAGTGAAAAAGTGAACTTTTTTTTGTTTAGATGGAGAGTGAAATTTGGGTTGAAAAAAAAATTATATGATTTTTATGAATTTTTTTTTATAAATGAAAAAAAAATAAAAGAAAAATAGATAAAAATTAGTAAAATTTTAAATTTATTTTTTGATTAATAAAAAAACAAAATACTTAAAAATATTAATATAATTTTATATTATTATAATTTTTTTTATTTAAACAAAAAAAATTTTTATTTTTTATTTATTTATTTTTATTCAAATAATATATAAATAATTTTATTTTTTTATTTTTTTTATTTTTTTTTTCTATATCCAAACAAAGTGTTAAGTCTTAATCTACAAATTAATTTCTTCATAAATCATAAATGACAAAAGGGAGAGCTAACTGCTCCGTCCGCCTGTCCCATCACTTCAAGTTGAAATTTATTGCAGCCAAATGTGCCACGTGTCTAAGAAATGAGAAATTTATAATATACATGAA
Organism: Arachis hypogaea; assembly: GCF_003086295.3. Taxonomy (NCBI): domain Eukaryota; kingdom Viridiplantae; phylum Streptophyta; class Magnoliopsida; order Fabales; family Fabaceae; genus Arachis; species Arachis hypogaea. The sequence goes on from NC_092051.1 coordinate 142,817,845, forward strand.
AAATATTAAAGTTTTTGTTAACTATTTTTTTATTATTTTCCTAACGTTTAAATAAAAAGATTTAAATTCTAAATTTTTGAAAAATAATATATTTATTTAAATCGTCATTTATTAAGTATTAAAAAAATAATTATAAAAATAAATTAAACTAAGATTTCCAATTATTATATATTCATAATATATTATTCATATTAACCTCAAAATGTACGTGAGCATTAGGATTTTTTAACTTACAAAGTATAATTGTCCTAAACGAAATTGGATCATTTCCTATTCTATTTTGTTTTTATGTAAATCGTGGTTTAAAATTACAAATTAAAAAAATTGTTTAGTTTTTATGTATTATTAATATAAAAAATTTTATACAAACAATCAATTGTGCATTATCATATTAGAAAAAAAATTTTAACTTGTTACTTCAAAATCTACCTAAATATATAAATCTGATTGAATAACTATGTTGTCTGTGTAAAATTTTTTACAATAATAATGCATAAATTTTTTTTTATTTTTTTTATAGTATTTTTTAATTCATTAGATTAAGGATTAATCCGTCATGGATTGGATAATTAATATCCATTTAAGGACATAAATTTTTTTAATTTTTTTTCACAATATTTTCTATCCCGTTAAGTAAATGACTAATTCGTCGCGAATCGAAGATCTATTTAAAAATTTTTTACTAGCCAATCTGTATACAAAAGACGGTATTCGAACCTCCAAAATTTACTGAACTATTAAACTAACCATTAAATCGATCCAAATTGATTAATAATGCATCAAAATTAAACACTTAAAAATACATATAAATCGTGATTTTAAACGATGGTTTATTGCCAAACAAAAAATTCCCGTGATATTAATTCTTAACAAGGATTTATGAACAAAATGAAGAACCTTGTTTCAAATACAATCTATTATAAGTAGAGTCTTTATAAAATTCAAATGAATCTAAGAACCTATTTGAAAAGTTTTAAAAGAAATGTTTTTGAGTTTTTAACTTATGAAAAGTAGTAATATTAATGTCTGATACAACTTTTAAAATCAAATTGTAACTTTTTAAAAAACTATTTAAGAACTTATAAAGAAGTTAAAAAAATGACTTCTCTCATAATACTAATATTTTTTTTATCACATTCCTATAAAATAAGTACATTTAGAACTAAAAATTTAAACACAAAATAACTTATTTATAAATTACTTTTTGTATAACTATTTATTGTTTAAATTATTTTATCAAAAAGAGTTTAATTAAACTATTTACCTAAACTGAGCCTAACTCTCAAAGGCAATAGAAAAAGAATAATAACCGGAAATAGTGACAAAGATGGTATCTCTTTTGGTCGTTTTATTTGTGTGAAGAATTCACATTTTAGTACTTTATATTTTTTTATAGGTCATAGATTATATTTCATTCATGAAGGATGATATTTTTTTTTTAAAAAAATTCTCTCATTTGAAACAGAATAGATATGGGTCTATTAAAAGACGCGTGGGTATACATTTGGGACGATAAATAAAATACTTGTGGGATAATATGAAAAATAGTTAATATTCATCAAGGTGGGTATGAAATATATGCTCTGTCCTGCTTCATTGTCATTCTTATTTTCTATCACTACCGGTTAATCCATAGATTAAAACCTATCCGACAATCAACTTGATCACGATACTGAGTTAATAGGTTAATGGTTCAAATGATTGTTCATTGATCGAATCACTTATATCAAAATTAATTAATTTAATGTATAAAATATAATTTAGTTATATCTGTGAAATATATTTTATGAAAATCGGTATATTTAACAAGAAGCTGAATAGCCAACTGGCTTTATTATCCATTCCTTAGAGCTAAAATGCGTCTGGTTCGCTTAATTTCAGAGTGATCATCATCGTTCAATTGTGTAGATACTAAATAGTTCATATATCAAACCAGATCGACAAAAAGTATCCTAACCTAGCCAAAGCGGGACTTGAACATAGTATGACTGAGTTAATAAAACTGTAATCAATTGGATTGATCATATCACATGAAGAAATACTACTTAATTTCTATAAAATTTTTTAGGGGTTATAGCTCTCCCTCTCACCCCATTGTTATCTCATTCCATTGCTGCCACTCCATCATGTTGTGGCTGCCCCTCTCACCCATCGATGTCGTTGAAATCGCTAAAAACTTTAAGAGTAAAATCATTGGAAGTCATAAATAAAGGGAGTACTAAGGAGCAGTAAGTTTTGTGATTTGTAACTATTAATTAGTTATTATTAATGTTTTTAATGGTGTGAGATTTCATCAAATAGTGTGGAATTGCTCATTTTTTTTTTGGCTGATTAAGTGCTGTCACGAACCAGAAGAATCATAATTACTTATAATGAGACGAAGGACTAGACCAGACCACGCAATCACACTAGATTTTAATAAAAGTGGTGGGATTTTCTTCATAATACTAATTCATCGTCTTAATTATTCTCTTAATATCTAATAGAATAAAAAATTTTAATATATATTTTATTTTTAAAAAATAAATTAAGATTCTTAATATTTTTAAAAAACTTAAATAGGCACTAATAGTATTTAAATGGAAAAAACTTTAAAACAATAAAAAAATATGTTTTTGAAGAATATTTAGAAAAGCTTATATACAAACACTTTTTTAGATTCTTATTTTATATAATATAGATATAGATTATGTTATTATTGATTTACACAACCACAAAAAACTCTAATATGTTCTTCTCCTTCCCCCTTTCTGTCAAGCTACTAAAAACCAAATTTATAGAATTAAAAATTTAAAAGTTTAATCAAAATTTAATTAGAATTGAATTAAATATAATAAAATAATATACTTATGTGTAAAATATTTATTTTAAAAATATTTTTTTATTCTAACATGAGAATGTTCGAATAGGTAAAATAATAAGACATTTAGTACAAAATCAAAATTATATAATACATTATTGCATTATAAAATTAGAACTAGTACTGGATATATATATATATATATATATATATATATATATATATATATATATATATATATATATATATATATTCATTTACTGCATTCACCTAACCATTTGGTACTTTCAACACCTCACTTTTTCTTTCTTAATTTCTTTCTCCTTTGTCTATTCCATATTTGTGGATTTGTTTTATTTAAAATAGAAAAAAAAAATCCTTTTTTTTAGCTTTTTCTGTTCTCTGTTATCTTTCTCTTTTCTTTATATATATATATATATATATATATATATATATATATATATATATATATATATATATATATATATATATATATATATATATATCAGAAATTTTTGGAATTAACCGTTTTTAGTAATTTTGACTAGTTAGCATAACCATGAAATTTTTTTAATAAATACATTTTATTAATTAAATTTTGATAAATATAAATATAAATTTTATTAAGTCATGTGTTCAAATCTTAATAAATATAAATATAAATTATATATTTTTTATGTATAAATTTATATAAATAGGAGTTATTACTAGTTGAGAAAATAAAAAGCAAAAGAAAATTGAAAGAAGACAAAAGCACAGCCAGCAGCTGCACAGGTATGAAATCCCACAAGCTTTTTAAATAAAATCTAACACAAGTTTTTTTTCCAACTTTTACAAAAAAAAATTACGTGAGTTTTCTTCATTTATTTATTTTGTGTTATTATGTATTGCATGTGAATAACCTCTCTTTGTTCGTTTTCAAATGTCTCTTGACTTTATTGAAAAGTAAATGTTATTTCAGTTACAATGGAATTTACTAAGGTCTTATAACCTATGTATTAGAAATGTGTTAGGAAATTAACTTGGTTGGTTGAGTGATCAGCTTATTCGTTTATTTAAGTAAATGTTGAAGATTTAAATTTTGCTTTGTGTATGAAGTAACTCATGGATCAGTGGCAAACCCCTTAAATATAGCTAAAATCTGCGACAGATTAGTTTATGGCATGTCAAACATGAGTACAATTTCCTCATTTTACATATGGTAAGTAAAAAAGATTATGTGCGTATTTGTAATTTTTAAAAAAAGGTTTAATTACTTTATTAGTCTTTATAGTTTTACTAAATTTTTAATTAAGTTCTTATATTTTTTCTTTTTAATTGAATTTCTATATCATATCAGATTTTGCAACTAAGTTTCTACCATGATAAAAACGTTGGAATTAACAGAATATTCAGTCAAGTGTTAGGCATTTTATTTAATGAAATATCCGTTAATTCCAACGTTTTTTTTACGATAGAGACTTAATTACAAAATCTGATATGGTATAAAGACTCAATAAAAAACAAAAAAAATATAGAGATCTAATTAAAAATTTAGAAAAACTATAACAACTGACAGAGTAATTAAACCTTTAAAAAATAAAAATACTTTTGAAAACACTTTAAGTGGAGCTTTTCAAAAATGGGTTATGTTTATCAAAATTAAAAATTTAATATAATCTCATATATTAATTAATATATAAATTTAGTTCTTGCATTAATGTTTATTATAATATTTTTAAATTATAAAATTTATTTTTACCAAACATAAATGTTACAATTTTTAAAAAACTATCCTTTAAAAGTTAGTTTTTATAAACTAATTTAGAAAAAAATATATAATTTTACCAAACCAAATATAAATTTTCTCACATAGAAATTAATCCAAACACCAAAAAGTCAACTTTTATAAATTTAAACTTTTTTTGTATTTTTATATAATAAAAATTTTGACAACCAGCCACTAAAATTAATTATTAATATAAAATATATAAATATATGATGACTGATTTTAATGTATAAATAACATTTTTTATATCAATGACTCTCAATATCCTTTAAAATTTTCACCGCAATCTTGTTGTTATACTCTTAGTATGTTATGATTGCCGTCTCTTAATAAGACAATAATAAAATAGGTTATAGACGATAGGGGTGTCCGCGGATCGGGTCGGATCGGATATGGTCAAAATTTCGATCCGATCCGCACTACAATCATCGGATCGGATCGGATCCAATATTCGCAGTTTTTAAGGTTGGATCCGATCCGATCCGATCCGCACATTTGCGGATCGGATCGGATCGGATATCGGATATATCCGCAAAACACAAAAATATTTTTAAAAGCTTATTTTTATTAAAAAAATATCAATAAAATTTATTTTTTTCTATTCTTTTAAATATGTTTACTCTTAAAATAATATTAAACATACTTTTCTTGAATAATAAATTAAAATAATTTAACATATATGATAATTATTAGTTAAAATAAAACATAAAAAGAATATTTTACTTATTTATTTCTTTATTTTTGTGGATACGCGGATATGCGGATCGGATATGCGGATACCAACACAAAATCCGCAATCCGATCCGATTAGTGTGTGGATCCGATCCGATCCGATCCGAAAGCCTTGCGGATCAGATCCATATCTGCAATTTTCAGATCGGATTCGGATAAACACCGCGGATATGCGGATCGGATCCAATCCATGGACACCCCTAATAGACGACTCACCAACTGTTGGCAAGACATACTAAAATTAGTATTTTAATTTTTTAGTGATGTTACATGTATAAATTTTATTGACAATTAAGTTTAACTAAGTTGATCTAATTATAATAAAAATTACTCTCAAAATGAAACCTATGACATATGAGTAGTGCTCCACTAACACATAATTTAAAGAGCTTGCACTAAATATACTAGTCTTTCTACATTTTTTAGAGTATACAAATTTTTGAAGTGTAGCACACAAAAATTATAATGTAACACAAATTTATTGACACAACACACAAATTTTTGCACATAATATACAAATTTTTTAAACACAATATACAAATTTTTACTACACCAAAATTTATGTGTATATTCTTTTATTGAGTTATATTATACATTTTTTTCTCTCTCTTTTTTTATGATGTGTAAACCAATCACCATTCATTGCAAGCCAATGTTACATGATAAGTTTCATTTTTCAAAAAGAAAAAAACACACACACATACAAAAAGTACTGTTGACACTCTTTTTAAATATGTCATCATGGTTCATGGCTATTAATTCTGATCTGCAGTTTCAATATTTCTTGGTGGTTAGGGTCTTCAGAGAGTGCGGCACGACAATTTTTAAGTGCACCCAACACATTTTCTTTGTGCTTATGGAATGTTGTTCTTAAATGCAAGGGGTGCAAATCAGCTTTGAATGTAAATGGTTTTTGAAAAGTTCAGCGAACGCTTCGTCTTTGTTGTAGTTGTCCATCAACACTGTAAACACTATACCACATCACATGTGTAAATCAAATAAAATGAAACAACACACACTCTTACATTTTTACAGCACATAAGTAACGGAAGCTATTAGTTTGGTAGCTCACACTAATTTGACAGGTATCATTAAACAAATTCTGGTTTATCATAGCACACAAATATTTAAGTGTAGCACATATTTTTATTCAGTATAGCATACAAATTTACATATATAACTGCATAAAAATCAGAATCATAGAATAACACTAATTTTTCAAACAATTCAATTAAAGAAAACTAAAGACATCATAAATAACCATAATAAAAGAAAAAAAATATATACAATAACAATACAAATATCGAATATAGCAAAATAACATAAGTAATAAAGTTAATAGTTTAGTAACTAACACTAATTTATTAGAAATGATTAAATAAATTCTGGTTTATTAAAGCACACAAATATTTAAACGTATCACATAAATTCACACATATAGCATACAAATATTGAACATAAAAAAATAATATAAAAAATATTTATACGTTTTCAATTTCGCTCAATAAAAAAGATACACTCAATTCAAAAAAAAATAAAAAAAAAGAAGAAGAAGAACAACAACAAGACGTTAAAGAAGGAAAAGAAAAAAATGAACTAGTAATAATAATAATAAGAAGAAGATGACAACAATAATAGTAGCAGCAGTAATAATAATGACAGTGATAGTAGTGATAACAGAGGAGCAGGAAGAAGAGAAAGAGCGCAACTGAAATTTAAATCCTAGTAATTTAATTATCTTAGTTAACAATAAAAATACTTAGACACCTAATATTTTTATTATTTATTTTATAGCGATGCAAAATTAGTTACAACCGGGTATAAACCCAGATAGATATTTACTTTCTTAAAATATATAAATTAATGTAAAATCTAATGATTATGTAATTATGAAATTTAGATTAAATTAGGCTATTAAGTAAAGTTATAAAAAATTCAATTATATTCATTTAATTTTATATAATTATTTTTATCTTATTTTTTTAAATAATCACTTTATTTATTATTTTTTCTTTTTTTAGTTATATTAAAAAACGATAGTGTAAGACTAAAATTATTAAGTGCAATACTAATATAAAGGTGAATTCTACCATGTCTTCTCTAAATTAAAATAAAGGGTAAATTATCCCTTGTGGCATATATAATGATTATTGATAAATTATTTTTTAATTAGATTTTTAAAGTTTGAATGAGATCGTCAAATCTAATTACTATCTCTAATACGATCCCTAGAAAATCTAAAAAACGAGAGAGCTAAAAAATGATAGAAATTTGTGATATATTAGTTAAAAATGATGGTAATTGGTGCGTGAAAGGAGACACCAAAGTATTTTATTTTTTTTTATCTTTAATCGTTCTTAAATTATTTTTCAATTATTATTCAGATAATAAAAATCCTAAGATGGTAATTATTGACTCATTGTTTTTATGACTAACTAATATTTTGGTTTGTTTTTGTTATATAGTTATACAAGGTTACGAAAGTTGGTTATCTGAAGAGGAGTATCATTGTTAATCCGACTGAATTTTAAGAAAAATACTAGGAAGAAAATCTTAGGAAGGAGAGAGCTGAAAAATTAATAGATGTGCTCGTTGAAATGGGAGATTGAAAGTATATGAACAAGTTTAAAATCCTAACCTAATTGATTGGAAATGGTGATTAGATTTGAGAGGAATTATGGTTTTAAAATTGGAGAAGAAAATGTGTATTTGGTGTGGATTATGAAAATGACACTATTATCAAATTTAAAGAGAAACATCGTGCCAATTGAAAAGAAAAAAGAAGATAACGTGAATCTTGGAGGTCTAATAGAAGAATAATTTATGAATAATCACTGTATATATCACAAAGGGTAATTTACCCTTTATTTTAGAAAAGATAGAATAAAATTCACCTAATATAAATATAATATGAAAAAGTCTAGGGGCCAGCAACTTTGTTAAATTCTGACCAGCATGTAACCAGCAAAGAAAAGTGAGCCATTGAATAAAATCTCACACCATTAAAACCATCATTAATGGCTATTTGATGACTACAAATCACAAAAGTTACTGACTATTTGATAATTACAAATCACAAAGTTACTTACCCCTAATATTCCTCATATAATATTTCAATAACCGAAAATACTATTCACTTTTTCATGAATCATAACAGTGTGTAGTTTCAGCAAACATTATTGTTATAACTACATAAAAATAAAAAGTAAGAGAGGATGAAAAAATAAGACTAGACACTATATAAAAAAATATAAAGAGATGTTTCTAGAGTATTCAGATATAAAGAGATGTTTCTAGAGTATTCGGAGTATAGAATTTAAAAATTAAAATTAAAAAAAAAAGTTAACTCCCTCATTAAAATCTTTATGGAATTGACCTTTTTGAATAAAGTTTTTACAGATATCAAATAATAAATGAAATAAATTTTTAGAATTGAGATAGGAAGTTAACTTTCTTGAGTTAATATAAACAGTTTTTTAATTTAAAATTTAAATTGTAATTTTAAAAAATAAAAAAAATAATTTTACAAAAAAATTTGTTACTTAAAAATTAGTTGTCTGTATTTTTCAAATTTTTATTTTTACGAAGATAATATCAATTTCTATAATAATTTTTTGCATAAAAAATAACATTTTCTTTTTTATGAGATGTTTAAATAATATTTTTTTTATTTCTAAAATATGCATTCTTCTCATCTGCAAGAGTTAAATGACATACATTTTAATTTATTTGACTAAAATACTTTTCAATAATTATTTTTATATATCGATTAATGATAATTATTTGGTTATTCAAGAAAAGCAATAATATATAATATATAATATAAAACTATTATTATTGTAATAAATTTTAATTTTTAATATTTTAACTTGTTATAAAAATATTTAATTTAAATTTTTTATATATTTCATGATTAACAATAAAATATAAAAAATAAATAAAATTAATTATACTAACAGTAATATATTTTACTTATTTTTGATATATTATTATTAATCATGAAATATATAAAAAAATTTTAATTGAATGTTTTTTTAAAAAGGTAAAATATTTTATATTATGTAATAATAGTAATAATAGTAATAATAATAATAATAATAATAATAATAATAATAATGATGATATGAAATATATATTTATTGTTAAAGTAATGAAATTTATTTATTTTAAATATTTTATTATTAATCATAAAATATATAAAAAATTATAAATTAAATATTTTTATAATACGTTAAATATTAAAAATAAATTAATTTTGTTACATTAATAATAGATATATATTTTATATTATTAATACTAATATATATAATTATAATATATTATTAAAGAGTATTTTAGTCTAATAGATTAAAATGTATGTTATTTAATTCTTATAAAATAATTATATATTTTAAAAATAATAATAATAAAAAAAGTCATTTAAAAGAAAAAGTGTCATTTTTTTTTTCTAAGTCTGTTGAAAATGCTACACAAAAATTTTTATATATAGGAGTTACTTAAATAAAGATGTCAAAAATATCTTTTTATAAAATTATTTTATATAAAGTACATTTTAAATAAAAATAATACTTTTATAGTATATCAAAATATAATCCTACAATTTTCATCATATAAGGATCAACAAAAATTTATTTTACATGAAGGAGTATCCATCCGTGTATATATATATATATTAAGAGTGACAGTTCGAAGTAGAATCCGTACAATTCATTCCAACTATCAAAGGTCATTACTTAACCCAAGAAATCATGGAGGTTGTGCTTGACAAAGGTGGCAGCCATGATGATGATCATAGCCTCCCAAAGGTGCGGATCTTAGCCGTGAAGACTGTGGCACCGGTCAAGGAAACTCAGCCACGGCTAGCTCAAAAAGTGTTGTTAGCCAGTAACGACCATGATAGCATTGTTGGAGGGTGCTACCAAGTAGTGTTCTACTATAATAACGATAATGGTGAGGAGAGTGGTTGGTCTTTTTATGGTTGGATTGTGGAGTCACTGTGCATGGCCCTAGTGGACTACCCTATACTCGCTGCCAGGCTCCTGGAAAGAGACACGGGACTCGAAATTGTGTCTATTGATTCTGGCTTTCGATTATTGTCGGCACAGTGTCAATGGACCTTGTCACAATTTCTTGATCTGAATGAGAGACACAATGATAATGAGACTGAGCTTGTCTACTGGAAGGAAATTGATGAGACACTTCCTCAGTTCTCACCCTTGTGCTCCGTTCAGGCAAGTACTATTATTTCTTCTACATGTACTTCACTTTACTTTTCGTTTAATGAATTACTGGTGCATTTACCCATAGCATAAGTTTAACCACCTAAACGTCTTTTTTTTAAATGTTTTCATGTTATGTTTTAATTGGTTTCTGTATAATTTATTTGGTATTCCTCATCATATATTATTAAATTATTCAAAAGATTTTCTATCCAAAAATAATAAAAAACATTTAATTTAGACTAAAATAAAAAAGGTAATAGATTTAAAAGATTATTTACATAAAAAATATATCACATTTATCAAAAAAAAAATATATATATATATAAAACAAGCTCTTAAAATTTTTATAAATAAAAATATAATTAATTTTTATTCGTATAATATATAAAATAATTATTATATTATTATTATATTATAGATTAAAATTTACTAATTTAAATTTTGTTTTTATTTTTAATATAAGCATTAAAAATAAATAAATTTTTTATAACAAGATGTAATCTAACAATATATATATATATATATATATATATAATATTAATTAATTTTTAAAAAAATTCTGAAAAGATAATTTTTTTAATAAAGTATTATTAAAAAATTAACATTATAAAAACTAATTTCAACCAATATGATATAATAGGTTATTAAATATATTTAATACAAAACACATTGAATATAAATTTTTATTGAGTTTAAAATTTAAATAACTTTTAATTGAATTTCGAATATTTTTATTTTAAAGTGTTAGAATATTTTAACATCATTTTTTTCGTATCTTTTTAATTGAGTCTTTGATTTTTTAAATTATAAACCTTATTTATAATTAAGAGTAAATGTTTTAACACCACCAATTAGTCACACATATAAAAATACAAGAACAATTCTATTGTCATAATTATAATCTAACTTTATAAGCAATACAATACAATGAAATTATATATAAGTAATATATCTAAATTTTATCTACATCTATAATCACATTTCATAAATAATATAATTAAATTATATTTATGTTTATAATTAAAATATAAATAAAAATACAAAAAATTATCAGGATAGTTAATTTTTTTCGTTCATAAATTATACAGAAACCAATTAAAACACAACATGAAAACATCTTTAAAAAAAGATGTTTTAAGCATCTTTATCTGAGTGGCCTCCATGTGAATAATAAGGTTTTAAGGGGACACAATCATATCTTTTGTAGTTAGTGGAGGCAGAGGAGTGTAAACACATTAAATCCATTACTAAGTTTATTCATTTAATAACAACAACAATAAAGCTTTGTCCCACTAAGTGGGGTCGGCTACATGAGTCAAACGATGCTATTGTGTTCTGTCATGTGTCATGTCTACAGAGAGACCATTTACATATAGATCTCGTTTGACCACCTCATGGATGGTCTTCTTAGGTCTTCCTCTGTCTTTCGTCCCTTATCCATCTTCCATCTCATCCACCCTCTTGACTGGATGTTCTATCGGTCTTCTTCTCACATGTCTAAACCACCTAAGACGCGATTCAACCATCTTTTCCACAATGGGTGCTACTCCAACTCTCTCCCTTATATCTTCATTCCTTATTTTATCTAATCGCGTATGACCACTCATCCATCTCAACATCTTCATCTCTACCACACTCAGCTTATGTTCGTGCTCTCATTTAGCCGCCCAACACTCCGTACCATAAAGCATAGCCGGTCTTATAGCGGTGCGATAGAATTTACCTTTAAGTTTTAAAGGCACTTTTTTGTCGCATATAAACTAGATGCACTCCATCATTTTGACCACCCTGCTTGGATCCTATGATTTACATCCTGCTCAATCTCTTCATTTAAATTGGCGAATTTTTCCTTCTAAAATTAGGTTGGTTTAAATTTTGAGTTAAATAAATACGTTATATTTAATATATTTTTTTTGTATTTATTAAAACAACACTTTTTTGTTAATATTCTTTATCAGAAAGATTTTTTTAAAAGACAAATACAAAATAAACATATCATCCCATTTAATTTGTTGAATTGATCATAAACGATTTGAACTGAAAATTTATGGCCATAAACAAAACATTCACTCAATTTATATAACCTGGGGATATAGATAAATTGAATCTAGATAGATCGTACTAGTCCATTAACAGCTTTAGTGAGTATGACTATTCGATAAGCCCTTAAATGCATATTTGCATATGAGGCCGTATAAAAAAAGTTGCTTATTCGAGTTGTTCAAATAATATTATTTTTTCCATCGACATCAGTTAATTTTTTTAATTTTAATTTTAAATTTTAATCCAAAATTCTAATATTAAATCCTAAATTCCTAAAAAATAAAGCAAAAAAATAATTTAATAATGAGAAAATGGATTAATTTCGACTATTTAAAAATTAACTCTCTGTACTTTTTATATTATTATAATTTTGTGTAAGTCTGACTTACCATTTTTCTTTCCTCGTTCATTTTTCAGCCAACTGAAATTCAAAGTTAACATCACATATCATGAAATTCAAATGTTTTGAATATTTTATTGAAAGTGATATTTTTTCCCCACTCACTGTCTTAGGTGACTAAGTTTGAATGTGGAGGGTACTCAATTGGCATTAGCTGCAGCCTCTTATTGACAGAGGTTTTGGCAGTTGACAACTTCCTCAAGAAATGGACAGAGATATACCAAGAAATGTTACCCCAAAATGGAGAAATTAAGAAATCCATATTTATCCACCCTTTGGTGAAAGATCATGAGGTTCTCCCCAGCCATGTAATCAGCCCCACATTCAGCAGAAAGCGAGCAGAAAGCATGATTTTCAAGATCACTTCCACCACTGATGTGATGATCATGAGTATCAATCAAGAAACATGGAGGGAGTTAGCCATGCTTTGTGTTAAAGACTTGGAACATAAACATAACATACAAATGGGTTCAAAATTTTCTTTCCTTGTGAAGAACGACTCATCCTCATCAAGTGGGGTCGTCACAATTGAAAGCTGCTCAAATAATGGTGGAAACAATGTTAAGAGTTTGGGTCTCAAATATCAAATCACCCTAGCAACGTGGAACGAGTTTGGATTGTACGATGTAGCATTTTGTGAAGGAAACAAACCTGTCCATGTTTCATGTTGGGTTGCATCATCAGTTCCTGAAGGACATGTTATGGCAATGACAGGATTAGCATGATTATAGTCACACTCCAACTCCAAATTGACACGAGGATAATATCCATTTAAGCTTAGCTTGCAATAAATAAATCAAGTTAGCTTATGAGCTACTTGTGGATAGATTATTAACAAAAGCTTATGGATCGACCTTATATATAAGTATGGTTTAAATTAAGGGTTTGAACTTAATTATTTATATTAAATAAACCAAATGGAAGTGCTGTTGTATTTGATTTAATATCTATAGGTTGTGATTTGAGTCGATAAATATAATAATACATTATTATATATCTAAGTTAATATACTTTTTGGCGTTCTTTGAAAAAGTTTAAAAATAGTCCCTGGCTATCTTATTTTCAGTTTTCCAAAAAAGATTTTCAGCCTCAAGTTGAAGAGAAGAATTTGTTGTCTGCGCTCAACTGTTCTTGAGGAGATTTTTTTTATCATGCAACATTTTTGTCTTTTCCTTGTAGAATTTATCATTCTCATATACGACAACCATAAACTTATTGAGCTCATTGAATTGAAGGAGTCTCTTCCTACAGTCTTAGCATCAAAGTTAAAGAACTTGGTAGCCCAATAAATTCTATGCTCTAATTCCACTAGTAATAGTAAGTGAGAAAATCTGCCATACATAAATTGGTATGGTAATATATTAATGGGTGTCTTAAATGCCGTTTTATATGTCCAGAGAACATCATCTAATTTCTTGACCCACTCTTTCTTAAAGCTCCCACAGTCTTCTTTAGAATCCTTGAGTTCTCTATTAAAAACTTCCACTTGGTCACTTGTCTGAGAATTAAAAACTTCTCTATTAAAATATTCTTTATGTTTGATCCCATGTATTTGTGGAGAAGAACATCCAATTATTTGTTACAGAAGTAACTTCTTCCATTACTAATCAAGATTTTAGGAATACCAAACCTATTGAAAATGTTCTTCTTGAAAAATTGAAATACCACTTGAGCATTATTAGTGGACAATGGCGCTGCCTCCACCCATTTAGAAACATAGTCCACAACAACTAAGATGTAATTATTTGAATATGAGGGAGGAAAAGGTCCCATAAAATTAATTCTTCACACATCGAACAATTTCACCTCTAGAATGAAGTTTTGGGGCATTTCTGCTTCTTTGGGAAGTTTTCTAACCTTTGACATTATGGACAATTCTTTCGAAATTCCTCACAGCTAATGGCATAGTGCATCATGTTAATAGTCTTGGCATTGAGCTTCACTTTCTTTTTGTCTTCATCATTCCACTCCACTTCTTTTGGAACAACTTCACCTTGGCATTGGTCTTTGTTGGAACATCTAGGCTGTTTACGATTATCTTCCATACGTTGTAGGCTACGGACTGTATAAAGATCATCATCATTTCCTTCCAATAGGTGTAGTTTTTGCCATTGAAAGATGATGGTCTGTTATTGGATTGCCCTTCGTTAAGAGTGTAAGCAACCACATTTGCTCTTATATTGGCCATTTGGATCTTTTCTCTAAGTTGTTAGACTTGATGCTTCAAACATTAGCTCTTGATACCAATTGAAGGTTTTCAATCGCCTAGAGAAGGAAGTTTAGGGTCACCTTTTTAAGGTTTTAAAACTTGAACACCAAAATAGATTTGGCATCTACTGAGTCTATGATAGCGATTATGCAGGAGATAATTTATTTTCGTTTCATAATTAACGATATAAAAACAGGGTAGAGAAGAGAAGAGTATACGGTCATATATGTAACATCCTACCACACAGAGCCTTACGCTTAAGTTGTAAAGCAGAGGTGGCGAGGTATTACGACCTCTAAAAGTAAAATACGTATATAAATATAGTTGAAAGAAATCATATCTATGAGCCTTGAAGAAGAAGCTAAGCAAAAGCAAAAACAGAAAATCGTGTCACACTCGCATGGATAATCATAAAATAGATAGGTAATATCATAAGAAGGCAAAAAAAAAAAAACATAATATACAGATTAGAGTTCCAAAACATAGATATCAAGTTCCAGACTCGACTTGCGAAGCTAAGGCTGGCCAGAGTATATATATATATATATATATATATATATACAACCTAAAATAAAACTCAAACTATAAAATAAACACATGTTTCTCCAAGTTAACCTCTGAGAGGGGCAAGTATAAAATACAAGATGGAGAATCTATATACAATAAACATAAATAAAATACAACCCTAAGTCCCCAGAGTTCTTCGCTTCTACAGAGTCTCCAGAATGCTCAGTGAGGTACCTCCTGACCTGCATCTGAAAAGCAACAATATGTATGGAATGAGAACTGGAGGTTCTCAGCATCGTAAAGGTGCCTGCATAGTTAATATAAAAGGTTCCAGAAAAGGCAGAGGCATTCCTAGAACTCCAACACACTCAGATTTTAGCTTAAAGATCCAACTAAACAAGAAATTAAGTAAGTTATCTAAAGTATTCAAGTTCTAAATCTAACTTTAACTTAACACTTCACTTTCTGTCTCCTCCAATCCTTCGAATCACTGGTGGAACAACCCCCTCACACCTCCACTAAAAAGGGTCTCTCAGAAAATATACGCATGCAATTTAACCAAAGAAATCACAGATAGAGGAGCAATTATAACAAGTAGAACAAGTAGCAGATAAGTAGAGTTAAGCAATTAAGTAAACCAAAATAATACACACTCAAGCAAAATATATAACTGCACATGATGTATGCATGTCCTATGGCTGATGAGCTCATTTGTCGATTATATAGCCAAACCCGACATGTCCGGTAGCTAATCCAAACACTGTCTCTCTGTTGCGCATTAATACCATTAGAGGGAATACGTGCCCTATCACTATTAGAGGGATTATGTGCCCTATCACCCTTACAACCAGAGAGAAAACACAGACATACTCATCATCAATCAACCATAATCATGTCTCGTTTATTATATTCATTCAATTTCATAATTCAAACTTAGTTTTCATCATTTTTCTTCCTCATCTGTTCCCGGAGCAAGTGTACAACGCCACTGCCTCTTACCCCGGGTCACATATCTCATTCATTTACAAACCATCATTTCCGCACTTTCTCAACCACAATTCATTACTTCAAACCTTATTATCACACCTTCCGTTTCGTTCATTAATAATTCATACTCAAAACACAATTCATTCTTTTCTAAATAAAGTAAACTCAAAACATAATCTTTTTCTTAATAATTCAAAATTAAATTATAAAATCCTTAAAAATCCAAATCTTTCTAAATAATCACTTCAAACGAAACTTCATATTTTCATAAAAATTTCGGTAACATCTCTTCTAAAACTTGAACTTTTGCCACCCCTTAATGGTTCCATCCACCAAACCAAACATCTCTCGGTGATTCAAATCATTTTCAGTATCAAATTATTTCAAAATTAAATCACACATTTCTCAACTAATCCGTTCAATTCAATTTCACAAACCCTTCATCAACCCTCAACACATCAACATTCATAATTATTTTATACTCATCAATGTCATAATCCAGCACATACAAATTAATTCATCCTTTATACACACATCATATACCATATACACAATCTATCAATAATTCATTCAATTCATTCTTATCTTAAAGTCTTTTAGCCTAAGTTTTCACGAGACATTAAACATTAACTACAAGAAACCAAAACCATACATTGACCGATTCCTCTCTAAACTCAGAATGCCTCAAAAACCTCTTTTTTTACAAACTCCAAGCTTCCAAACGTCAATTCCTCAAACTTAATCATCCAGATTTTATTTCAAACTGCCCAATTAAACTCCAAATCAATAAGAACAAAATCTAATTCACCCAATATCACTATAATCATCATAGGATTTACTAATTCAATAATTCACAAGGGTTTAACAGTTCCTTACCTTACCCACACATCAAATGAACAAAATCTAATAGTTTCCTCAAGCAAACTCAAGCCTAGAACATCAAAATCACATAATCTATCAAACTCAAAATTTTAAAATTCGAAATTAGTGAAGAGTGGTTGAGTAAAAACTTGCTAGATTCTTACTAAATTGATATGTGAGTTTTGTAGAGAATTTCGAGACGAAAGCGTGGTCGCTAACAGCTCATCAATCAGATCTCTGAATTGAAAGTTATGGACAATTGAAATTTTGGTGGTGAGGGTTAGGAATTTCAACGTCGTTCTTCACTCAAGAACGTGAATCCCCTTTCCTTGAGGGAGAAGTGGCTGAAGCCACTTATAAGAGTGTGAATGGGTTGGGCCTTCGGTTCAATTTGGGCCCAGTCCAACTGGTTTGGTTCATTCGGCCTAATTTTGGACTAATTTTTTTAAAATTAGTGTTAAAATTTATATTTTAATTATTTCTATCTCATTAAATTATAAAATTTAATTTTTTAATTTTTTAAATAATAATTAATTTATTGATTAATTATTTACTAATTACTCGAGGTTTACAATATATCCTGGTTTAACCACCTTATATAGTGTGGCATACATCTAGTATCTACTACAACTATGATAGAATTTTTACTATCTTTTTTAAAGATTAAATACACCAATTTTCTTGGATTCTTCCTAATCCTATCCAGGATGATTCAAGCTTCTAACTAAACTTATTTTGGTTAGGTTCACTCCCTACACTCTCAACACTAAGTGCTAACCCAACTTAGCAAGAAAATCTCTCATGCTCATGACACAAAACAGAAATACATCAAAATAGTTTGACATATTCAATGACCATTTTTTTTCAAGTTCAACTCTCTTTGCCATTTCTTTCATGTGGCCTTTTCATATATCTCACAAATTACATTTTACCATGAAAAATTAAAGAAAGATAAACTGAAAAAGTAAGATATTCAATGTAACTAAATGAAGGAGAAGAAATAAGATAACTTAAAAATTATGAGAAAACCATATTTAAGCCTCTTTTTATTTGTCTTTTGTCTTGGTAGAATGCTCCTTTAATATAGGTGCATTGCTTTCAAAACTTCAAAATTAACCAATAACAAAGATGCTATTAGAACCTCTGATTAGTATTTTCTCTCCTTGTCTACAATATTTTACTGATTACTCCTTTTATGGGGGGGGGGGATAATACTTCCAAAGCTTAAAGCTGTCCTTGGTGACAACTTTGCAATAACAGCAGGATCATAATGTCTTTAAACTTCAAAGTACTTACTAGATCAACACATTTGATCCTTAAGTTTTGGCCCCAAAATACACTCTTTTCCCTTCATTTTATCTGAAAAATAAGAATTCCTTTTTCTTCTTCATTTTTGAAATGTTGCAGCATCTTAAAGTAGCTTTAAATAGCTATTTTGTTTGCACATTTTAATTGTTAGAGAATCATTAGAATCAATTTAGATTAATTAGTATCGTCTAGTATATCTGTATATTAATTGTAGGATTCTATGCCTTTATTGTTCTGATTCATTTATCACCTATAAATACCCATTGTATATTGTACCTTTCAACACAACTCAATAATACACTTTTCAGATTACTCTCTCAGTCTCTTATTTCTAACATGGTATCAGAGCTTAGTTTTCTTTTTTCAATGAATATAAGTATGCTTCAGATCTATATCAACTTTGCTACTATGATTAAAACTCAGTTTTCCAAGGTCATTAAGGTTTTCCGACGTGATAATGCTATGGAATATCGTGATTCCAAACTCTTATCCTTTCTTGCAGAACATGGTACTTTATCTGAGTTTTCTTGTCCTGGTACATCTCAACAAAATGGTAGAGCTGAATGCAAACACCGTCACATTCTTGACTCCGTCCGTGCAATGCTCCTTTCTTCTTCGTGTCCTGAGTGTACTTGGGGTGAAGCTGTTCTTACTGCTGTTCATGTTACCAATAGACTCCCTTCTTCTGTTCTTGGTAATGTTACTCCCTTTGAGCGTCTTTATCATACTTCCCCAGATTATAGTTCTCTTCGAGTTTTCGGTTGTGTATGTTTTGTTCTTCTTCAGCCTCATGAACATAGTAAACTTGAACATCGGACTCGTATGTGTTGTTTTCTTAGTTATGGCACTGAACATAAGGGTTATCGTTGTTGGGATCCTCTCTCTAAACGTATTCGTATATCTCGTCATGTTGTCTTCTGAAAGCACCACATGTTTTCTCGATTCTCATCCTTTGAGTCCATTCCTACTACTCAGTCATCTTTGTTTACTAACTCCAATGTTGATCTTTTTCCTAGTGATGATTCTACAGATTCTATCTTGAGTGACCCTCCACAGCCTCCTATTCTTCCGCCTTCTCCATCTCCCGATGATTCCAGACCGGACGATAATCCTGCTCCTACCGTCATGCCTCCTCCTCCCGCTCGTTCTTCTAGGGTAAGGAATTCACCTCCTCATCTTCTTGATTACCATTGCTTTTCTACTATTCTTCATCAACCTGAACCTAAGACATTCAAAGAAGCCTCCTCAAACCCAAATTGACAACAAGCAATGCAAGAAGAAATACAGGCACTTAAAAAAGTACACACTTGGGATCTGGTTGATCCTCCTTCTGATCAGAAAGTTGTGGACAGTAGATGGGTATATAAGATTAAGACTCGCTCTGATGGCTCTATTGACCGTTATAAGGCCCACTTGGTTGTTCAAGGTTGTACGCAAGAGTATGGTATTGATTATGAAGAGACTTTTGCCCCTGTCGCTCATTTTACGTCTGTTAGAGCTCTTCTTGCCATTGTCGCGGTTAAAAAATGGTCTCTCATTCAGATGGATGTGAAGAATGTATTTCTTAATGGGGATTTGAAAAAGAAAGTCTATATGAAACCACCTCCGAGATATCCTTGTCTTTCTAATAAAGTTTGTCTCCTTCGCAAGGCACTTTATGGACTTAAGCAAGCTCCTCATGAATGGTTTGACAAGTTCAGCACTACCATATGCAGTCTTGGTTTTACTTCTAGCCTTCATGAGAATGCGCTCTTCATTCGCAAAAGCGAACGTGGAGTTGTTCTTCTACTTTTGTATGTTGATGACATGATCATTACTGGGGATGATGTTGATGGTATCTCTGATCTCAAGGCCTCACTTCACCGTACCTTTGAGATGAAAGATCTTGGTTCTCTCAGCTATTTTCTTGGTCTCGAGGTCATCTCCACTGATGATGGCATCTATCTCTCTCAGGCTAAGTATGCTTCAGATCTTCTTGCTCGTGTTGGGATTACAGATAGTCGCACTGAGTCTACTCCTCTTGAGCCTAATGTTCGATTTACCCCTATGGATGGCACTGTTTTGGATAATCCGACTCTCTATCGACAGTTAGTTGGCGATCTCGTCTACTTGACTGTCACCCGACCAGATATCGCCTATCCGGTTCATGTACTTAGCCAGTTCTTGTCAACTCCTCGTACTACTCACTATGCGGCAGTTCATCGCATTCTTTGCTACATCAAAGGCACTCTATTTCATGGCCTTTATTTTTCTGTCCATTCCTCTTTGTCTCTTCAGGCTTACTCCGATGCTGATTGGGCTGGTGATCCCACTGATCGTCGTTCTACTACTGGTTACTGTTTGTTTCTTGGCGACGCTCTCATTTCTTGGCGTGCTAAGAAGCAAACATTCACTGCTCGCTCAAGCACAGAAGCTGAGTACCGTGTCCTCACTGACACCACTGCTGAAGTTATCTCGGTTCGTTGGCTTCTCGAAGATTTGGGTGCTCCTCAGTCGTCTCCTACTGATGTTTTTTGTGATAATCGCAGTACTATTCAGATCGCCCATAATGATGTGTTTTATGAACGCACCAAACACATTGAGATTGATTGTCACTTTGTTTGGCAACATATCCTTATTCATGCTGTTCGTCTCATTGCTGTTGGAACACTAGATCAGACTGCTGATATCTTCACGAAAGCTCATCACCCGACTCGTTTCCAGACTTTGTTATCCAAACTCAAGTTGGTATCCTTAGCTCCCACTTGAATTTGAGGGGGGATGTTAGAGAATCATTAGAATCAATTTAGATCAATTAGTATCGTCTAGTATATCTGTATATTAATTGTAGGATTATATGCCTTTATTGCTCTGATTCATTTACCACCTATAAATACCCCTTGTTATCTTATATATTGTACCTTTCAACACAACTCAATAATACTCTTTTCAGATTATTCCCTCAATCTTTTGTTTCTAACATTAATTATCATAACTACACCACTTTTCTTCAAAACAAAATCAATATTTGATTTTGTCTTGGGCTCCATTATTTGACTTTTTCCTCTGGTGCTTATTTGATGAAAGTTTTTGGCTTGTAATAACAAAAAATGAACTGCCTTTTGCTTGATTTGCTTCACCCGAAATGATAAAGCTTTAGCTATATCAAAAGCTTTTATCCATGTAATGAGCCATGTTGCTGAGCTTTGTTTCTATTTGGATTTTGCAAAGAAAAACGACTATGGCTTGCAACAATAAATCATACATCAAACAATTTTTGGACTTTTAACTCAATCAAATACTTATATATTAGTCATCACCAATAATAAAATTGTTTCTTATACTCAAGACATGTATGTGAAGATCATGTTCTGGTTTCTGTTTTCAAATGACTCCCCATACATTATAAAAAAGTGGATACTATAACGAAGATTTTATAATTATCTTCATGTGAATATATATTTTTTTATCCTTAAATGATGGATTGTATGATTAGATTTTAATATTTAAAAAAGTGTTGTTTTTGTTTAAAGTGTGGCTAAATAAATAAACCATACTTTTAAATAAAACATCTTTATGAGGAGATATTTTTACCATCTTCATTTGAGTAGTTACCTTATAAAAATAATTGGCAAATTGCATTATTTAAACGTAGTAATTGAGAACAAATAATACAATAATACAGTGTCAAAGTTTTCAAACTAATTTGGGAGGCAGCTAGCTTATATCAATTACATACACTGTCTTTGATTAACAAATAAATAACATACAGATGGATTCAATCACTCTAGCACAAATTTGAACTTAACATATATAACACTATATATATACCAGCTTAAATAATCACTTTAATTTTTCTTTTTTATTGGATAGTGCTAATTAATTATAATGATCACTTGAAAATGTACTTGACGAGGCCTGGGATATGAGTGTTTATAAAGTAATCATCCCAATTGATCACTTTAGGATCGAAGCAAAACAAATCTGTCTCTACCCTTCCTTGTGTTGCTGCCACTCGCAGTTTCTCTGTGTTCATATCATCAAATCTGCGTCCCATAACACATTTTCTCTCTTACATACATAACCAACCAACATATATATATTAGTTATAGATGAATGCTAGAAGACCGTCAGAATTTATTGTTTTTGGTCATCATTTTAGTCATTAATATTTAAAAGTATGTAATAAAATATGTTGTTGGATTATTAGACTAAAAAATTTAAATTAAAGGAATTAAGTTGATAGCTTAATGATGACAAAAAATAATAAATTTTGATAGCTCGAACATTTCTCTTAATTAATAATGACTAGTGTTAGGAAGAGCAATACTACTTACATGCCGTTGAAGAACAAGTAAGGCCTATAAAGCTCCACCAACCGCATCACAATTTCGATCTTCCTATTCAGCTCTTGATATGTTCGCTGAAAGTACCTGCAAAATGCTATATTGGCCAGTTCAAGTCCCTGTTAAATTGTAAAAGAAAAAATGTCAGCCTAGTTAATTAAGAAAAGATTACAATGACAAAACATTGATATATAGTCAAGTGATTGCGACGAAGAACCTTCAACCAAAAGAGGTAGTGAATGAACATATATCTGCGGAAGCTAGCCATGTTGGCGAGGACAGTAAGTTGGCCAACTTTGACAGGTATTCCATCTCTGTTTATCCAAGGTTTTGCAGTGAAATACCTAACTACATAGTCTTGGAGATTAGCGTATCTAACAGGGTTTCTAACAGAGGAACCCACATGGTATATGGCATCACTTGGATGATATGCATGGGCCACCATGGCCACCAGTATTGCATTCACCACCATGTCTGCTGGTATCTGCTTGTTATATTACATTGCAGCTTATCAAAAATCATGTCATATATTTTGGACAATATAATAGTTTCATGCGAGCAACTAACTCACCACATCCACAACTCCATTGATGTTTCCAAGGAAGCATGTTAGTTTTCCTTTCCCATAAGCAACACCTAAACTATCAATTGTTCTGTAACAAGTACAAGAGTTGAAAGAATTCATATTACTTTTCATTAATGTATTATTATGTATCATACTATTTCCGTTTTTAATTAACTATCCGTTCTCTTTATTTGGATAAAACATAGGTATAGTGGACAGCGGGACAGTTAACTAGAATAACAAACAAAGTAACCAACTTGGATTGGTCGGATAGTCAGCTCACTCTTTCGCTTAAATAAGTATCGAGTGTTTGAATCTCATTTTGTGCATGCAGCAACCCATTGTCAGCGGCAGACCTTTAAATAGAGCTCAAATTCGTGACGGATTAATTCTTGGCCTACTAAGCTAAGAGATATTGTGCACAAAAAAAAAAATAAATAAACAAAGTATATGAATGATTATTATTTGGTGCATTATATGGTTAGTGGTTTTATGGTCAACCAATTTTTTTTTTTTTTCTATAAAGACACAATTTCAGTCATTATTATTATCTGCTTAAAGTGATACCTCGTCAAACTTAGATAAAATTATCCCCTATAGTAAACTTCATACCGTTATCAAGAAAAGTTTAATTAAAGTAATTCTTGACTCATGATAAATAAGATCGTATTCATCATAAATACTCTTATAAAAGTGATGTTGATCTTAATATTTACCTTAAACCTTCAACCCAGCCAGGAAAAGGTTCGTTGAATGTACTTGTAACAATGGCAGGACGCAAAATAACAGCGGAAATAATATCTTTCATTTGTTCTACAAGCATTTCAGCTATTGCTTTTGTAAATACGTACGTATTTGGCCAACCATACACCTTTGCCCTGATCAATGATATAAAACATAATACATGAATAATGGAGCTGATAAATTGAACCACAATGTATGAGAAAAGCAAAGAGCAACGCACTAAAGGAATTTAGCAGAATACAAGGTTTTTTGTGAGTTTGTGAATGTAAGTTTGATTACAGAATAATCATATATGCTTAAATACTAGTAAGCACTGCTAGTCAAATGATGAAGTAACACTCTAATAAGGCATATGCACATTAACTAACAAAGCAGAATCTGTTAGACCAGTTTAGTTACTTAACCGGAATTAATACTCAATATGGTCCTGATCTTGCATGTGAATTTTAATTTATTCATTGAAGTTTTAATTAATTTTATTTAGTGTCCAAATTTTACAAACATAACTCACATTAGTGTGTAGCACAATTTTCGGCTCACCAGATGTTAATGTAGCGCTAACATGGACAGCAAAAAGTTTCGTTGAAATTTATAAAACAATATCATATCACTTGTTTTGGAAGAAAAAAGTTTTAATAAACACAATTTACAATGTTATTTTTGAGTTATTTGAGTGCCAAAATCAAAACGGCGTCTTTTATAAAGTTCAGCGTGGCATTTGACTGTTCATGTCAATATTTTCTTAACGTCTATGCATAAAAAAGTATCCCAGAAACTAATTCACAAAGTTTTAATATTAAATAAAGGCAATTAAAATTTTAATGACTAATATAAAACTCGTCTATAAACCTAGAGACTAAATTGAATATTATCTAAGCAGAAAAGAAAATTAGTCGTGACTAGTTGCTTCACTGCTACGTTACCACTTCTTCTTTATTATCTCTTGTTCTTTGCTTAAGCTTTATCAGTGAATTATGGTTTGCAAGGTTATTTTCATATACAAACTATGATGAAAATTAAATAAACAAATAATATGGAAAAAAAAAAATCAAATAACATTATGATACACTACGTATTCGTGTAGGCATCATCGTGAGACATATACATAATGATTCATGATTACTTGGATATATTAGTTATTAGATATATATGCACATAACAAGTACTTTAGAACCATATCAAGATAACAAGTAATTTAAAAAGTTCGGTATATATTTTTTGTTGAAAAATAAGGATAGGAAATAATAAATTTTAAATATTATTTATATATCAAAATCAACTACTAAAATTAATTACTACATATGTATAAATATATATAATATTTAATTTATTTTAATATATATTTTATATTTTAATATATATTTTATACTAAAATTTAAAAAATAATTTTAATATATACATAACATGATTGAATTAATTTTTAATCAATTAATAATAATTAATTTTTAATTAAAAAATTATCTTTTTAACTTTTATTTGTTTGAAAATTTAAAATTTAAGATTAAAATAGTAGAATTTAGAATTTAAAATTTTTAAAAATAATTTAATAATTAATTTATATTAATTGAAACAATTAATTTTCTAATTAAATTCTTTAAAAAATTGATTCAATTGTAGATGTGGCTAGTTCATATAAAAATTTATAAATTCTCCCTCCTTCCTCTGTTTTGCAGGTCTTAACTCTATGTAGAGTGTAGATTTGACATTTTGACCTTTGAACATGATTGCTTAACATACAAAGTTACAAATATCCGTTGTATATCAGTTTTTTTCACTAATAAATATGCCTGATAATTAATATACTTTGTTAATCTATATATAAAGATTATATTAAAAGCCTAACTTTCTAAGGAAAATGATAATACGGAGACAAAAGTGCATGATTTGGATTGCTGGATTTATGACACGTTCTAGGTCAATGATAAATATGGTCTTCGTATATTTAATCATGATATATCACTCTTCAAAAGAATAACATGTCACTAATTTCAAATCGGTCGTTAAAATTTTTAAAATGAAATACTTAAATTTTTATTTTAAAATATATAAAATGATCTTCGATATTTATTTTTATTAAATAATACCATCTTTCTTTATTAGTAATTAATAATAATTACTAATATTAAATATTAACTTACATACATTGTCATTAAATATCAATATGTGAGATGGACAAATCAGTAAAAAAAAATTTAAAAATATCAAAACTATCCTTAAAAAAGTTTAAAATTTTAAAACAATTTTTTTGAATTATTTATATATAATTATTTTTAAATAAATAAATTTTAATTTCTAAAATTCTTGATTTATTTATCTCAAACTTGATTTTTTTTATAACAAAAGTTTTAAATGTATTTTCACAATAAATTATGAAAAAGACATTATGTTTCTCTAAAAGAAATAATTTAAAATAATAAACCTATATTTTTAATCATAAAAGATATTGTTAAGTTTAAAATTAAACAATAAATTAATTAATGATGACTAAATATTATTATTGGAGTAAAAGTCAATTATGTGTATGATTAATTTGTTTAAGTGTGCTAAAAATTAAAATAAAACAAACTGGTCGAAGAAGTAAGAAAATAGGCCCAACAAACTAATAAAACCCAAAGAAATATGAATGGCTAGTGTGAAGAAATTAAATTGGCCCAAGAACAAGCAAATGGCTCAACTGGAGATCCAAATCCATTCACTTACTCATTTGGTTGCTAACTAAAAAATTGAATTCTATTTCCATCAGAACCCAACTACACACCACCGAACCAAATTCTCTCTTCTCTCTTCTCTCTTTCATTAGCCACGTGAAATCACAGAAGAAAAACGAAAAAAAGAAAAAAGTTATGTATATGACTCGTATCAAAGAAGAAAAAGGGTTAGCCATAAAGAAGAAAGAAGAAGAAATCAAAAGTTAGGACAAAAATCAGATCTTAGGCAAGATCAAAAAATATTTTTGTTTTTGGTACATCTAAAGTAGCTTGCTGAAATTTCCTTCTTCTTCATACACATTTCTAAAAAATTAAAGAAAATGGAGATTATGGAGTTTTGCAAGAAATTAATGATAAAAAAAGTTACTTGGAGGAAAAGTATAAATAAAGAGTTCAAATTCAAGAAGCAAAAAGAAAAAGGAAGAAGAGTAAATAGCCATTTCTGACTATGAAAGATTTGGATGCTGACAAAACTGACCATAAAAAATTGAAACTAAAGTTATATCCATATAAGATATGTTTTGTTCGACAAAAATAACCAATTATTAAATTTTTGTTCATAATTTCATAAATACCCCTAACTTTTTATCTTCTTTTATCTCTACACCCAATCTCTAACCCTAACAATTTAATTTCGCTCCCTCCTTCTCTACCTCTACCCTCCAACCTTCTCCGCCGTCACAATTCCCTTCCACCACCACCATTCCCTCCATCCTCCTCACCTCCTTTTTCTTTCAACCATCACTAACTCCAACACCACCACCACTCCATTTCCTTCCTCACTCTTCCTCTCCAACCACCTCCTCTACACTATTGAAGACCTTCCTCAATCCTCACAAATATATGTTTGTTACTATGTTAATATATGTTGAGAATGTCAAAGAAAACTGAGAAAAAGTGCAGGAACCTAAAAGACACCAAGTTGTGTATTAAAATCAGATTCGAACATGATAAGAAGCAAAGAAATATGAAATATATGACCATCAGGCATACTTATATGCTTATCCGTCTTTGTTCTTTCAACAAAATCACTCATTCCCCTATCAAACGAGAACGCAGCAAAAGAATTTTAATTTTTCAGTGTAATCAAAATGCACATTCTCTCTAACCACCACCGGCTCTTCCACCCACAACTTCACCAAACAAACCCCCAAAACCCTTACCACAATCAGAACCAAGAATAGAACCATGCACAAGTATGCAGCACTCAGGAGCCCAACCCCAAGTTTCTTAAAGAAGAGTGCCGTCATGATGGTGGTTGTGGTAGTTTCTCCTCCATGATGAGCTTGTTGATAAAGTTCTAATGATTCTATGATGGTGTATTTGGTTTAATAATAATAATAGCATCCTTCTTTTCTTTGTGTCTAAAAATATGAGAGACGGTTTATTTGGTTTAATTTTGGGTTTACTTGGTTCTATTTTATTTGTGAGGACTGAGGAAGGTCTTCAATGGTGTGAAGGAGGTGGTTGGAGGGGAGGGTGAGGAAGGAAATGGAGCAGCAGTGATGATGGAGTTGGTGATGGTCGACGGGGAAGGAAGGGTGAGGGGGCTGGAGGCGATAGTGGTGGTGGAGGGGGATTGTGACGGTGTAGAAGGTTGGAGGGTAGAGATAGAAGAGGAGGGAACTAGATTGAATTGTTAGGGTTAGAGATTGGGTGTAGAGATAAAAGAAGATAAAAAGTTAGGGATATTTACGGAATTATGAACAAAAATTTAATAATTGGTTATTTTTGTCGAACAAAACTTATCTTATATAGGTATAACTTTAGTTTCAATTTTTCATGGTCAATTTTGTCAGCGTCCAAATCTTTCATGGTCAGAAATGGTTATTTACTCAAGGAAGAAAAAGAAGAAAGAATAAAAGTATAGATGCATTGTATGTACTGTTAAATCATTGCTGCTACTCTATTCTGCACCGCTGCTGCTGCTGATTTTTGGGGAGAAGAAGTCAAATATGTTGAAGTAAAGTTTTAAACTTTGAAAAGCTTTACTCCTCTATTAAAGGGGTAAACGACAAAGAATTGGAACAATGAGTGAGAGTACAAAGTTTGAGTTTTCATAACTTACAAAGTTATTACCTTTTCCTTCATGGTTCTCAATTGAATATTTTGCTTTCTCAATTTTATCTTTTCTTTTCTTTTTTTCGTTTAATGAAAAAAAGTATTACATTGAAGAATGTAAGAAAAAATCATTGAGAGAAAAAAGGCAAAGAGAGTGAGACTTGGAGAAAAATCAATATTTATTTCAAAAAATTTTTGTATGTATTTCTATTTTGTTGTTATGATACTAAGAAAATTTTCTTGTAAGTTGGGTGAGCACTTTGTAGTTGAAATCTAGGGAGTGAACCTAGTCAAATCTGACTTGGGTAGAAGCTAGGTTTATCTTAGATATGATTGAGTTGAATTTTAGAAAAATTGGTGTATGTAATCTTGTTCAAAGATAGTAAAATTCCATCATTGTTATGATGGAGACTGAATATAGGCTACATTGCACTAGGTAGTTGAATCAGGATATATGGTTGTGTTACTTCTCTTTCTCTTTTCGATTTTGGTTTTATATTTAGGAGACAAAACAAAATGATCTCCTACTTATTCTATCCAGCCATAATTTACAGCTGTATACCTTGTACATAGTTCTGTTTTGACTCCTCTTTCGACAAGAGACAAAATAAAAGTATCTCATACTTTTTTACACGAGGTGACTCAACTGAATCTATAAGATACACCCAGTTTAAAAAAAGGAAAGCAAAGTTAAAAGAGGCCTAATTCAAACTCCATTTTCTAAGCCACGATATCCATCAGATATTAATTTAATTTGTAGGTACTATATTCCATTATCATTATTTGACGATGCAGAAGAGAATGAGTTAGTGTTGTGTCAAGAGGTGTGAGAACTCCTATTTAACATAAAAATTTGTACAAAGGCTTATGAACGCAACATCTTAAAACTAATATGTAATACAAACTACGTCATTTCTAAAGTCAAATTTGTAAATTTTGATCAACCACAAAATCAACGTGGATTATTTGCAAAACCTCAGTATATAGTTTGCTTAAAGAATAAATGTCTTAACAAATTCAAGTTCTGTTAATATTTTTTAGAAAATTTTAAAATTTATTGGTTGTAATATTGAATAAAATAGATTTATAGTTAAAATTGTTTGTATTTTCATAATTTTGAGATTTTTTTATTTTTCAGGAACTATTTTATACTTTATTTTAAGAATTAATTTGTCTAGTTTGCACATATGAATACTTAACAACTACGTATATAAATTAACTTTCTACGTCAATAGTCATCGTCAGTTACTAACAAAAATGATTATATTATTTAATATTAAAAATTATTTACTATATTTTAAAATCTAAAAAAATTAAAATGCTTAATTTTAAAACTCTTAGAGCTAATTTAAATAATTAATGATAACAAACAGCCACCCACATAGATAAGTATCAAAGTTAACTAAAGGTATGTAAAGTTGTTAGCTACGTATGATGTTTCTCTTTCTTGTGACTCTCTTCAAAGTATGAGATGACATGTATCCTATTCTATTGGTGGTTAATTACGGGATTTAGTAGTACTTTTATATTTCTCACCACATATAAGCAATTTGTACAACTCTCCAACTTTATCAAATTAAAATTTAAAATTAGTTTGGTTTATAATCAATTTAAAATTTATTTATCCTAAATTTAAATTAAATATTGAATTCAAAAATATTCACGTTCAGTGTAAAGTGAAATGTTATCTATTTGATCTTTTATAACAATAGTAATAACAAAATTTTATCTCGTAATTCAAATTATTTTTATTCAACAATGCTAGAAAACTAAGAGGATATAAACAAAAAATTAGTCAAATGTTTTTGGGTGAATTTAAAATCTCTATGTGGATGGTGTTTACGCTAGGCATTAGAATATTTCTTCTACTAAATATCAGAATGTTTCTTTTTCATACTAAATAGATGTTCTTTTATATATTTTATAAATTTTTTTATATACTAAGAATCGAGATTGTTGGAAGTTCCGTGATTCCCGCCCCTATTTCTCCAACGTATCATTCAGAATTTTAATTTGGGGTGAGAAGCAATTAATATCAAATATTATAAATTTAAAACAAATAAAATTAATTAAATATAATTATAAATTAGTTAAATTATTTACTTTTTGGCTGATCACCTATGGTTCCATATACTTTTCTATTTTTATTATTTGTTTTTTATTTATCTTCTATCTCATTCATCTTCTTAACCGAATGTTCTACTAATATTCTTTTTACATGTCCAAATTAACTAAGAAGAAATTCTACCATTTTCTTTACAATAAGTGTTATTTCAACTTTTTCTCTTATATATATATGTTCCTTATTTTATCTATATATGTATGACTACTCATCTATCTCAACATCTTCATCTCTACCACACTTAATATATATTCATGCTCATCCTTTGTCGTCTAACACTCTATTCCATATAATATAGTCAATCTATTAGCAGTGCGATAAAACTTTCTTTAAATTTTAAAGATATTTTTTTGTTATATGTAAACTAGACTCACTCTGCCACTTTGACTAGTCTGCTTGTATCCCGTGTTTCACATCTTCCTCAATTTCTCTATTATCCTATATGATACACTCAAGATACTTAAAATATTTTACTTGAAGTAAGATAGTTTCTCCAATTTTCAATTCTATATTATTATTTTTCTCCCGCCTACCAAATTTACATTTTATATATTCCGTTTTACTCTGACTTATGCGCAATCCTTAGTTCCTTACCCTCTCTAAAGCTCCTCTCCCAAAAGAATGGTGTCATTTTCAAAAAGCATGCACCATGTTATTAGTTCCTGGATATGCTCGGTAAACACCTCTAAAACTAATGTGAAAAGATATGAATTTAGAGATAATCATTGGTGCAATTTTACACTAATAAAAAACTCTTCTATTATACCACTTTAAATTTTTACACTAGTTTGCAATCCCATTGTACATATCCATAGCTGCACGAATATATACAAGACTTACATTCTTCTTTTTCAAGACCTTCTATAGGACCTCTTTTCATATCCTATTATATGCACCTTATCATATACGTTTTTCAATTAAATAACCATGTGTAGATCTTTTTTATTAATCTGGTATTTTTCTATCATTCTTCTCAACAAGGGTATAGCTTCGGTGGTGGATCTACCTGACATAAAGCTAAGTTGATTCTTTAGGACCTCCTGTATCTCTTATCTTAATCTCTATTCTATTATGTTCTCCCATAACTTTACAATATCACTCATGAGTTTTATCCCTTTGTAGTTTTCACATTCTTGTAAATAGGGACCAATGTGATTTTTTTTCTATTCATCTGACTCTTAGACACTAGAATTTCATTAAAAAGTTGTATAACCAACTGACACCCTTCCCTCCTAAGCCTTGCCATACTTCCATCATAATATTGTCTGGTCCTACTATACCTTTTCATTCTTTATCTGCTTTAAAGCCTTCCTTTGAAGCCTTGAATCTTTCAATAACAATACAGTTGAAGTTTTGTTCTTCTTTCTTCTATGTAATCGACCAAAGTATAGAAGAGTCTCTTGTGCTTCATTAAATAACTTATAAAAGTAGCTCCTCCATCTTTCGTTAATGTTCTCATCTTAGACTGAAACTTCACCATTCTTGTTCTTGATACATGTAACTTATCCAAATCTCTTGTCCTTTTTTCTTGAGTCTTTGTGATTTTATATACACATGTTCCACCTTCTTTTCGTACCCAAAGACTGATAAAAATTTTCATACGCTCTTGTTCATATTTCGCTTACTACCACTTTTGTCTCCTTAATAATCTTATATTTTTCAGTTTTCAACATTATAACTTAAAGATTGCTCTTTAAAATATTTCTCCTTACCTTTTATCTTCTTTTGTAAACTTGTATTCCATTGCTATTACTTTTTATCTCTTTTTTCAATACCTCTATTTCACTAAATTTTTTTCTCTTTTGATAACTTTTGTCATCTTATTTTATATCTCACATGCACTTCGATGTCTTTTTCACTTTACTTCTTCTTCTACTCGTCTTTGAAAATTTTCTTATTTCTTACCTTTTATCTCCCGTCACCTCGTTTGTGGGTTCTTTTCTTGGTATCTTTTTCTCACCTTTTGCTCAATGCAAAAATTTATGACAAAAATCATATATTATCAAACTCTCTCCTGAAATAATTTTATAATTATTGCAAAATTTTTTGTTGACTCTTCTTAACTAAACAAAATTAATTTAAGAGCTTATATTACACCACTATTATAGGTTAAAAAGTATTCGTCTCTCTTTTTAAAATAAATATTTACAATGAGAAGATCAAAAATTGAGAAAAAGTCTAAGATGGTTTTACCCTCCATATTGATAACTTCAAAATCAATACACATATTTATTTACATCCTTTCTAACATGACCTTAAATCTCTTCCTAAAAACAAAAATCTTGTCTCCCAAAGATATGTTTTGGATTAGGCTTTCTAGCTCCTCTGAGAATTTTTTTTATATTATTTTTCCAAATCTACTTGTAGTCCATAGGCGCTAATCACATAAAAAGCACTTCTTTTACCATAAATTTTATAGTGATGATAATCACCCATCCTTCTGATGTCTACCACATCTTTATTCCACTACTTATCCATAATAATGCCTACTCTATTTTTATTCTTCACCTTTTTTGTATATCAAGACTTAAACCCTGAAGTAACTCTCTTGCCTTCATCCCCACCTATTTTGTTTTTTGTAGGCACATTATGTTAGCTTTATAGATTTTTCTATTAGTGTGTCTATTTTTTATGTCCCAAGTCGTAACTTTCTGTTGTCTATGTCTTTACCTTTATCTTTACTTTTTTCTTCACTTCTTTTTTGGTAAACTAATTTATTTACTCTCATCTGTTTGTAAAAATGTGAAAATCCTTTCTCACTATATTCAGGCACCAATACAGTTATTTTTGTTCATTTGACACTGTATTCGAGATATATAACATGTTGTTTTGGAGCAACAACCTAACTTTAGCATAATAATATCTTTGGTCCATGTCAAAAAAATTTGACATGTGTTTTATGTTGACTGTCGAAGGCCTAATGCATTACTCCTCTTTTATTCGGGTTTGAGATTGACTATGTAATATAGCTCTAAAAGATCGAAATAAATAATACTATAATATATCTATTTATTATAATATATAAAAGGAGAGTCCAAAATAGGGTTCCAGTGAATGAATGACATATTGACTTTTAAGTTTCATATAAATTATTGCTATGTCATCCATTGTAACAACATACAAAAAAATATCTATCTTAAAAATATATTTATACTACCATAGAGAATAGCACCTATATAACTAATCTAGGGTCAATCTCATAATTTTATACACTTAATTATCTAATTCTACAAAAAAAAATTACAGTATAAATAATGTTAGTTCATATCGATAATCTACATACATTCTAATATTATATATCCTATTTATAGAATAAATTTTATTTTATGAAAATCTATTTATTTATTTGTCTATCTATATATTAATATATCTATCTATTTATCAATGTAGTATAAAAAAGAAAATTAAGTAATGACACAATGAACTCTTGATATATTAGATAACTTCTAATATTGCTACATAAATATTTTAGTGGAATTATGATTTTATAGGTTTTTGTGTAGACCACCAAAATAGTATCCAAAATTTTTGTGGTTGATAAAAATAACACAAAAATTTAAAAGTCTCTTAAAGATAGTTTAATAATATGACAAAAGTGACCATTTCTTAAGTGATATATACCATTTTTATTAATGAAAAATGCTGAGTTATTTAATTAGGTTGATGAGATGGAAAATGTGAAGGTTAGCGTGGTACAAATCATAATCCTAACCTCCTAATATACCTTCAACTCCCAAAAAAACTCAATAGAATAATTCATTTTTTGGGTACCTATCTTCACCATCTTCAGTTTTAAAATAGAATAATCCATTAAAAGAAAAAATCATATAAAAAAAACTGAATATTTTTTGCAAAGTGTATGAATGGAAGATTCATTGAAAATTATTTCGAAGAAACAGACAAATTTTCAAAGAGAACCCAAATCCAAAAAATGAAATGTCAAGAAAAAATTACAGCAATAAATACAACGAAAGAAGGAGGGCATTGTTGTTGCAACTAACATGGAGAGAGAGAGAGATGACAATAAGGTGGTGGAACTATAGTGATGGTGATGGTTCAGATTTTAGGGCTTAGTTTTGAGAAAGGGAGAGTGATGTACTGATGTATATGTCTGTGCGGCTGTGAGTAGAGAGAAGATAAGACTAAAAACTAATTGGCTGAAACTAGACAGATATATAAATTTGATTCCGTGCTATAATTATATTAGTTAACTCAGTATTTTTCGTTAATAAAATTGAAAATAATTAATCTTTTGGTTACTTTTGTCAAATATTAAAAATTTTAAGGGACTATTTTATTATTCGTATCTATTAATATTATTTATTTTTGTCATAATCAGTGAATTTTTTAGATACTAATTTGATAATTTATTTATAATTTTTCTATTATTACATTATTTTTTATCCTTTATATGTAGTATTTAGTCTTGTTTTCAATCTCTTTATATTCTTTATTATTTCTATGTAAGTTATATATTCTATGTTTTTAATAGTAATAATGTTATTTCTCTTTAATTGATATAAATTGATTAATAAAAGTTAATTCATTCTCTCTTTTTACTCTCTCTTCTACTTATATATATTTACTATATAAATCAACATTCACCTCATACAACTTGTTCAATTTTTCTCATTAATTTATGCCTCTCACTCGTTTTCTTATATATTTGTTAATGTTTTGCACAATTATTTAAAAATTTGATTGATAATTCCAATTCTTTATTTTAGTTTGCTAAATAATTTGATCACTATATGTTGGATGATAAACTTCTAAAATATTATAATGTATGATGTTTTTACAATGTTTTTAATTTTTTTTATTTTTAATTTATTTGTGTTTATCAATTATATATTATCTTTGTCACTTATATACTATTTTTTAATAATTTATATTTTATTGTTATTTAGTTATAATAATGATTCTGAAATTATATGATGTTATGATTCATAAAAAATAGATGTTATTTTTAATTATTGAAATACTATATTCAATTTGCACTACATCGAATAATTTTGTTCTTGTACTACAATATTTAAGTTTACTAAATATATAAATTAGGTAACAAATTTTTTTTTAAACACTAAAATGTATAATGTTTTTTACAATTTTATTTAAATTTAATATTACTTTTTAAATTTTTTTATTAAATAATTTCTTATATATAAAAATCAATCTATTTTGGTTCTTTCTGACGCACGAATTTAAATCTAGTATACACTGTTTATAAGTAATAATGGACCACTAACTTATGACATATTTAAAAGCAACAACGAAGCGTCTTAAATACACTTATAGAAGATATGAACCAAAAATATACTTAAAAAAAAAAATTAACAATGATAAGTAAAAAAAGGTGAACAAATATAATTGACTAACCTGGTAACACCTAAGTCCTTCATGGCCATTTTGATTTCATTATCAGTCGCTCCTTGCTTTTGTAGGTCGTCTAACTTGTCACGCACAATTTTCTTTTCAGCATCGATGTCTAATCCAGGTACAGCAGTGAAGTGATATGGGGTCTCTAATATGAGCCCATCTCTCTCACCACACACATAAGCTGATGATATATAGAGATATGAAATAATTATAATTTATAAGGCTAAGCAATAACAATCAATCTAATTTGCTGGAATAGATTAGGGATGATAATGAAATAAGATATGGCGGGGTGAATATTTCAGTACTCATATGCATTCTGATCCATCGTATTATTCGACATATTATTTGTAAATATTTTATTTATCATTCTAAATTCATATGCACAAATAACTTGTTATTATGAATTCGAATCTATCTCATTTAATTTCACTCCAGGGGCGGAGTTACGTAAAAAGAAGGAGGTAATGGTATCTCCTAATTTTAATTTTTTACATGTAAATTATATGTAAATTTTAGTTTATTTTTTTTTAAATTTTATTTTAATATTATTTTATGAAAAAGTCTAAGGGCCATCAACTTTTGTATTTTTTGCCCAGCACTTAACCATCAAAACAAAAGTGACTGATCTCCCACCATTAGATGTAATCTCACACCATTAAAAATACTATTAATGACCAATTGATAATTACAAAACACCAAAATTACTGACCCTCTAGTATTCCTCTTATTTTATTATATAAATATTTTTGGCTTTCTTCTAATATTTCATTTAGTTCTATTTCTGTTTCACTTTAAACGTTATATTGACAATATATGTCAGATTATATATAGTAAAGTAATTCATGTCTTTTCTAGTAAGGTTATATTAGTAATAATAACGACATGCATTAATTAATGTATATTATATATATATAATACACACACAACCTGTTGATATATGGACTAGTACTTCCAGCTTAATGCATCGTTTGGCAAAGTAAATAACATGCTTAGCTCCAAAGACATTTAGATCCAACGCTATGTCATATCTGCATTTTCAAAGGGAACAAGTGTGAAAAATAGTGTTTCAATTCCCCCAAGAAGGAGAAGACAAAACTGGAAGAAAAGGAAAGAATAATAATAGTTTAATTAATTAAGATCGTTATAGCTATATAAACCTTTCATCAAAGTTAGTGGTTGCAGCCAAATTAACAATAACATCAACTTGGTTGCAAATCTCTTCCTTTAGGGTTGAATCCTTCAAACCCAAGTCCTCATAACAAATGTCCCCAGGAAACACAGTCAACTTTTCAGATATAAAGGAGTTAAAATTTGCACCTAGCTTTTCTTTTAGCAAATTAAACAAGTCCGTCCCTAAGATCTGCATGCAAAATTAAATCAATATAGTTTTTAATTATCACGTGTACCATATAATAAGCTTAATTAATCTATTGATGTAATGAGAATTAAACAAATAATATGTGCCTACTTTATTATAATTAATTGAACAATGATAGGTTGACGAGGGGCTAAACCAGCAAAGTAATATATGCTTACTAAAACCATGTAAGATCCATCATTATTAACTTTTTCTATACTTTCCCTCTTCATCATCGTATCATACTACATTTTTCTCTTCCATTTATTTTAGGGCATTATGATTTATAGTTATTAATTAATTATTATTAATATTTTAATAATATAAAATTCTATCTAATAATATAAAATTATACACTTTTTTGGTTGATTAAATATTAATTAAATTTTAATAAAAATTTTGGCCTTTAATTTTTTTTATTTGATCTACTAATAATTAAAAAAGATATTCAATAAACATGATTTTTTGTATTGCCTTTCGTGCACATAAAAAAGGTCATATGTATGAAATCAGGGGTGGAGGCACGTATAATTAAAGGGGGGCATAGTGGCCCCCAAAATTTTAAATTTTATGAAAATGGTCCACCTTTTTTTATTACCTAGACTTTTTTTTTTAAATTATAATATATACATATAATTCATTAATAATTTAGAGTAAACTCAAAAATTTTTTTTAAATATTTTTGTATAATGTTAAATAAGATATAGTAGTCCTAAGCCTAGTCCACTTTATTTAAAAATTAAAATATAAACTTCTATTCCTTTTTCAATGTCCTTATTTATTTAAAGAATTTTTCTTACATAGTAACAATTTTTCTTATTTTTTTATCTTTATCTCTTTAATTTTTTTTTATCTTTTATTCTTTGACTCTTTTTTTTTTTTGCAGATTAAAAAAAAATTCTAGTTCAATAAGTGATTTCATTCTTCTTTCACAAAAAAAATCTATTTTTACTCTCTTTTTTATTTCAAGAAAATTATTAAACTAACAACCAATAAAGCACATAATCATACAAAAGTAGAGCATGTTTAATATTTTCTTTTACTATTTTTCGTAGGTTATTGGGTGTAGCCAATAGAATACCAAAAATTCAAAATGGAATAATGGATTGGATAAAGATGTGTCCATAGTGCATTTAAAAAAAAAAAAGAAAAATGAGTTTAAACAATAGAATAAGTAAATCCTTACATCTTTATTATTTTTAAATATTATATGTAGATAAATAATAGAATACGTAAATTATGTTTTTTTTATTTAAATAAATTAATTTTATTTTTCTGTTACTCTTGTTTAAATTTTTTTTATATTTTTTATATATTTAATTATTTACTTAATTTACTATTATTTGTTAAATTTGTATGTTATTATATGTTAGTTTGTATATTTAGTTTTTTTTATTAATCAACTATTTAATTATAATTTTATATTATTTATACTATAATATTAGTATTATTTTAATATCTTATTTTAAATTAAAATATATTTTATATATTATTGTCTTACTTTATTATTTATGATATGTATTCTTATTTACTTATAAAATTATTTTGTTATTTTACAGAAAAAAATTGTATAATAAATAAATATTACATATACATGTCAACAAAGACAAAATTAATGGATATTAATACATATATGTATATTTTTGTATAATATTTAATTGATATACTTAGTTTTTTTTTTAATTTTATCACTAGAAATAGTAATATAAAATATTTTTAATAAATTATTAAAGATGATGATCCCCTAAATAATTAGTCTAGCTCTATTCCTGTTTATGATGTCCATGCACCTCATTGTTCAAGCGATGAGCGGCAGATTTGGCATCTGCGGCTCTCAAGAGAAGAAAAACCTTCTTAATATTTGGTTGAACCCTCAACACCTTCTCCAAAAAAACTGAAACATACAACCAAATAAAAGACATATCAATTCATCACAACTATGAATGAACGAAAAAAAAAAGAGTTATATCTATATATGTATATGTATATGTATGTATACTTTTGGCTAGAAAGCCTGTGGCTCCAACAACCAAAATGGTCTTGTCCTGAAGAAATTGGAGCACACTCCAACCTCCATTGAAGAAAAATAAAAGCTTAAGGTATATGATGAGAAGGGCAGAGAAATTAACCAGAGCGATTTGGCTTATTTTGAATATAAGGATACCAGCATAAGCTATGCAATATATATAGTGCTTGTGATAGTGAAAAGTTATTTGGTTTGGTATGAGAATTTGTATTCGAAAAATATTTAATTAAGAATCATTATAATTTATTATTTTTTTATTATTTTTAGTTATTAATTTAATTTTTTTAGTTTAGTAATTTAATAATATACTTTAATTCATATTTTAAAATATTGATGGTTAATTGATTATCACAAACAATAAAATCTGATAATTTTTTAGTATTTTTTATATTTCTGAAAAGAACAAATTTTTTACTTTTAAAAATACTTAAAGTAAAATTTTTTAAAATTAGTTGATTTATATTTATCAAAATTAAAAGTTTATTATAACTTTATATATTATTTAATTTATAAATTTAATTTTTCTATTTATATTTGTTATAATATTTTAAAATTTTAAAAATTATTTTATTAAATATAATTATTATCATTTGTATTTATTAAAAATTATTTTTATTTTAATTATCAAATATAAATATTATAATTTTTAAAAATTATTCTAAAAAAAAACTTTTATCAAATGAAGTCATAATCTAATGGCATGCCAGCCAATTGATAACTAGAGAAATTAAAATAATTATAAATAGAGCAATTAATTATGAGACGGGGGTGACATATGTATATGCCCATAAGCTGTCGGTGATAGTGAAGTCCAATTTTCACTTTTTCTTTTCATTTTTTTTTTCCAAAAGAAATCTCTATTTATTATAGTTGAGAGCCAAGTTATCAACAATTATTAAAGTGAAAATCATTTAACGAATTTACTATATTTGGACAGTACTCTTAATTAATTTTTTTTACCAAAAATAAAAAAATTATGTCATTTAAATTATAATTTATTGGCTCTTAATTAATTCATTTAAAAATAAATCAACAAAAACTAATGGCATTAACATACTACATGCCACGGCATGCTAAATAACGATAATGATATTAGGGGTATAGTTTTCAAAATCAAATCGTTCATCAACTGTTCTAACTACTAATTTATTAGTTTAATTAATTTGATTATAGTTCATTCAAAAAATTGTTTTACAATAAAATAATAAATAAAATATAAATAAATACGTTAGACTTCATTCAAAGTTTGTAATTGACTATCATTAGATTTACGACGAAGAGAAGCTTCATTCGAAGTCAAATGATTTTTTGTATTATTATTCCGACGTATTTTTTGGTTGATATTCTCATTCATACCTAAAAAATTTCAGCAATCCAATAACAATATTACAGGTTTACGACAACCTAAATCAACCCAATAATCTAAACATAAATAACTAGAAACAGTGATATACAATAAAAAAAAATTAACAACAGCAAGATTCGAATAAAAAATATCAAAATCAAATCAAACAATTAATAGAACCACACCATATCAGAATTCATATTCAAGATCATCCACAATCCTAAACTAGAGCAATGAAATATCACAGATTAACTATTAGCTTTATCAGCTGGAGAGAATGATATAGTGCACCTCCTAGCTCAACTAGTACAGAATGTGGATGATGAAGATGAGTTTGATGATGACAATGATGAGAATCATGAGGATGATAATGAAAAATCTACATCTCAATCGTCTGATCTATCCGAGTAAAAGTAATGTGTTTAA
The DNA here is from genome assembly GCF_003086295.3 of Arachis hypogaea. NCBI lineage: Eukaryota > Viridiplantae > Streptophyta > Magnoliopsida > Fabales > Fabaceae > Arachis > Arachis hypogaea. Next base: position 142,859,740 of record NC_092051.1, read on the forward strand.
TAATATTTTGTATAAAATTTTAGCTTCCATATTTTATTTAAGTATCTTCTTATATCTTCTATTATGAGAACATATATATGTTATTGAAAGTGTTTCTTATTTTGTTTGGAATAAGAGACATGGTTAAAGATGCAGGTTGGGGTTAGGGTTCGGGTGGCAGAGGTAGTGGTGGTGGTTGTTGGGGACGGCCAAAGAAAAACACGTATGTGTTGCTTCAGTTATGCAACACATCTTCACGTGCCACCCCTATGACTACTACCACTACTACTCCACCTATCATCCCATTCCACCCCCTCTTTCACCCAGGTCCTAGGCTGCAACCTCTCTTGGGTTGCCACAAATCACTATGATCTTGAAACCTGGGATCAAAAGCCAGTCACAGTAGCCCTAGGCCCAGCCTTAGCCTCAACTTCAACTTTAACCTTAGCTGCAACCTCAGACTCGGCCGCAAGCACAATCTCAGCCTCAGCAGCCTGAGACCTCTCAATCATAGATTCCACGATCATAGATACAGGAGGGTACAACTTTCATTGTCGATGATCCTCGTCCAATACTTAGATATGGGATGAAAAAGATTGGTATAATTTATATTTACTCAACTAAATTTCCATTTAATTTAATTATTTAATCGCATATATACTTAAATTGTGTTTGAAACATTTGGCATAATCCGCGCGATGGCACAGAGAGGATTACCTAAATTTTCAACAACCACTATCGGTGGTTCATACCTAGTTTTGGCCGAACGTCAGAATGGGTGATTCAGCTTTGGTGGGACTTGTTTAAGGTAAATAAGTTGTACTTGCTTGAATTTTTCATTTATTTTAAATTACAATGTTACTAATTCTCTAGTGTTGTCTTATTGTAGAAACACTTCCAATTCATCTCCGGTGAAGAGTTTCACATAAATAGGGATTGGCAGGTCAGAGCAACCAAGCGCCTTTGGGAGATATTTGTGGAATCCTGTAACAAGGGTGCTCCTACCAACTGGATCCCTGATGATATTCCCCAACCGCTTAGGGACTACTAAGCCACAGAGAACTACACCGAAGGAACGATGCACCCTGGTGGATTGACCATATACAAGGCCATGACTAAGAAGATGGTATGTCTTAACATTTTAAATAGTACACAATATTAGTTACATATATGATATTGAAATGATAAACTATTGCTAGACAAGAGAAAGAGTTAGGTTGTAAGCTACTAAGCTAGCCCTGTCGGAGCGAGCTGTTCAAGCAGACCTACACTAAGAAGGGGGATTACTCGAAAGAGGCCGACAAAGACTCAGAGAAGGTCCACCTAAGATTTCTTGAATCTTAATGTTATTCAAATAAAGTATATGTACTTAGTTTAATGACTCAAACTTGACAATCAATTTTTTAGCATCTCTTCGAGGAGGAGTTGGCGAAGGCCCACTAGGAGTGCCAAGCATAGATTGATGAGAGTGGTTAAATGTAATTATTAGAATTTATATTAGAAATTTGTTTAAATATCATGCTTTATAAATTGCTATTCGACCATATATAACAAGTACCAAAATATATAATTAATATGTAGAATGCATGTAATTAAAATAAAAAATAATTTAAAAAAAATTAATTTTACGTACTACTTGATAGTTGGTAAAATTAATTAATAAAAAATAAATTTAGGGTTGATTAATTTTTTCGTCCCTAAAGTCTTGAGTCAAAATTAAAATCGTCCCCAACCATTGCTACGCATCGCACCCCCCTCTCTCTCATCATCATCACCACCACCACCCCCACTACTTTTTTTTTTTTTTTGTCGTGGGTTAAGGCCAGGCTGACACAAGCCCAACCCGAAGAAGCTGTCTGAGATGCACTCGACTCCAATGACGCGCTCTCTCTGTCTTTGGTGATGATCCATGGTTAATGCTTCATTGCGATGTCGTTTGAAGCTCTGCCGTCAGCCATTGCTATCCACTCTTTTTTGCTTGAATCCCTGTCGCTTTCTGTCTTTGCAACTTCCATCCCTTCCGTCGAAGGCGACGATGCTGCATTATAGAACCCTCTTTGCCCGATTTCGACGGATCAGTTTGAATCTCCCTCTCAGCAGAACCAGATCGATCATCCACGGGAGACGGCTACTTCAACAGCATCATCAATGACAGAAGTTAGTTTTTTTTTTCTGCCTTTGCATCCTCCTCGACCCACATTTCCTCCTTTGATTCGAAGTTGCTCGTTCATCTTCAATCGCCATATGTTCCTTCTCAAGTATGTGATGTGCTACTCATTTCCGATGGCTCTGAGAAAAACAAACAAATGAAAGTAGAAAATAGAAAGATTGATTTACAGATATTAGCGGGATCTTCTTCTGGCAATTGAAAACATCATGGTTAAGAGATCGATCTAGAAGGTTGGAAATAATGTCGATGTGGCCTTTGGCAGCGGCAATATGAAGAGGAGAGTGGCGATTGTAGGCAGTGGTGTGGTGGAGGAGAGAAGGGTCGTGGAGGACAGTGAGAAGGTCACCGTGGTGGATGACAGTGAAGAGGCCATGCTTGTGTGGAGAGAGAGAGAAAGAGAGAGAGGTGCGTAACAACAGTGATGATAATGCAGGGATTAGTAGTAAGGGAAGGTTTTTTTTTTTTTTGTTTAAGAGCAAAATGGTCTAAAAAATATTATTTATGAACAAAAAAAATAATTTTATAATATTTTATAATGTTAAAAATATTTTTAATTAAAAAATATTAGAAACAATTTTAATTTTGACCTAAGATCTTAAGAAAAAAAAAATATTTACCTTCTTATGATTTTACCAATGGCTTACTCATTGAAAAATATAAATTTTATTTTTTAATAAGAAAATTTTTTTATCGACGGCTGAAGTATCAGTAAATACGATTTTTTTTTTTTTTGCAATGCATTTATTATCGACGGAAAAATTATCACTATAATTATTTTAATATCACCATCGACTCGATTGTCAGTTAAATTATATCAGATTTTTTTGTCAAATCATTTATCCACGTACTTGTGTCGACCATCGAAAATATCAAAATGTCTTATAGTGTTAAACAACAAATTTCAATTGGGTTGTAGTAAAAATAAGGGATAAGTATGTTTTTGGTCCCTAAAGTAGGGGCCAAAAATTTATTTCGTCCCTCGGCTTTTTTTCGCAACAAAAAGGTCCCTTAGGTTCCGGTTTGTTTTAAAATCGTCCCTCTGACGATTTTAACCCTGTGGTTGTTGGATTTCGTTACGACCGTTTTTAACGGATATGGGAAACGTTAATTAATATAAATAAATAATAATAGAAGGATTAAATCAAGAAAGTGAAAGAAAATGAGGTGCAGGGGAGGGAGGAATAACGACGAGAGTTGCTGCTGAAGGTCGACGGCTAGGGTTTAGGAGTCAGTGGCGTCCATGGCTTCCCAGAGCTCAAGAGCCTCACGTTTTCGTTCAAATGCAAAGGAGTTGCTCTGTGGCCATGGTGAGAGGCCGGTTTTGCGAACTTCATCGACGAAGGATAACCCTGGACGAAGATTTTGGGGTTGTGTATACTATGAGGTAAAGTGTTCTTCCTATTTTGCTATTGTGGGTCTGAGAATTTGAGATTTCTTCATATGTTTCTGTGGCTTGCACTAGGTTCAGGATGGGTGTGATTTCTTCAGATGGGCAGATCCGGAACCTGGAGCTGTTCAGGAAGAGGTTGAATTTGCAAGAAATAGGAGAAAGATAACGAAATTAAAGGCAAGATTGAAGGAGTTGGAGACGAAGCTTTGGGTTGTGGCTGCTCTATGTTTTGCTGGGTGGGTGGGATTTCTGTTCTTATTCCTGCAGAATCATTACAACTTGAAGCAGCCGAATGGAATGCACTTAGGTTATAGATGATTTGGTAGGGAATGTTATGAGGTTTACTGTGTTGTGTGAGTAGAGTTTGAGGGTATTCTCTGATGTTACAGTGGTTTAGGTTTGTAGCAACTTTGAAAGTGTTTGAACTAATGAAGAAAAGTGTTGTGTAATGTTGCCCAAATTGTCACCTTCTTTGATAGTGGACCTGTTTTATTTTGTAATGTAAAAGTAGTTTATGAGCAAAGCAGAAAAGCATTCAATAGAAGATCTAGAAATTCAGTAATTAGTAATGCAATATTTCATTTGATGACTAGTTAAAACATACACAAATATTTTGTCTTTGGCTCCACATGCCTAGTACCAAAAAACAGAGAAGCAACACTGCAAGTGTCCTCAGGCACTTAATACCAAAATACAGTACTCAAACCAATGTAACTAAGGTAAAGTTCTTAATGTAAATATCCAATACCAAAATTAAAAACACTTCTTGCAAAACATTAACACAAGAGTCATAGAAAATTTCACACTCTAATCCTAAAGATTTCCCCACTGAGATGGGGGTAACTTGGCCATCAACCTCAGCTTCTGCATGGGTAGATGAGGTGCACTGCATTGAATGATAGAAAAGGGCTTCTTCCTCACAGATGGCTGGCTAGGAGGCTGTTTGTTGCTGGTGGAGGTTGCAGAAGATGCAGCCTTGTTCTTGGGCTGGGCCAGGATGTTGGGCTGAGTGGAAGCTTTCTTGGGCTTGGTGGAAGCCTTCTTGGGCTGAGGTGCTTCTGTGGTGGGCCGGGCTTCACGTTTCTTGGGCCTTGTGGGGTTTTTCCTGGTATGAGATGCTGGCAGATTGGATGGTGATGGTGTAGTAGTCCTCTTTCTCCCTCCCCAAGCTGTCTGACCAGGTGCCAGCTTAGCTGCATTCTTCTTAGCTCTGTTGGTTGAACTTTGGGCCTACAATAATTATGTAAATCATATAGAAAGTAACACACATATCATATAGTAGTAAACTTATATAGTTGGCAATCATGATGGTAGTTGAACCCTAGAATAGCATATCACAAACCCTCTTACCCTCTTCTTAGGAAGGCTGCAGCCGCTTTTCTTGTGTCCAACTCCACCACAGTTGGAGCATCTTTGGACTTCTCCCCTCCGTGACATATGAGTCTGGCTTCTAAAGTCTTCATCTGCAGCCCCTCTTTTCCTCTTCTTCACCGGTCTGTGGCTTGGCCTCCTGTAAGGAGGTGGGATGACATCATCATATTGAGTCCTCTCCCATAGCTCCGGGCCGTTTACAGGGTGTATCACCGCCTCGTAGCACCTGATATAAGCCTCCTTCTTGTAGCATTCATCCACATATGACTCCAAATTAAGGCCCTTGAAGGTGATGCAGCTGATGGCATGAGGACAAGGAATCCCACTGAGTTGCCAATTCCTGCAAGAACATTCACCAGCTGCCAAATCCACAACATACTTATCTAGACCACTCATGACCTCGTATTGGCTAGCAGATGACCAGTAAGGCCTCCAGTCCCTAGCTAAGCTTGCCCGTTTCTCTAATTTCTTACAAATCATTGGCATAATGTTTCCTGGATAATTAAGAACCCTTTCCCTATTTGCAGCCCATCTAGTCATCATGTAAATCCTAATATCCTCTAACATGCTCACAATTGGTTTTTCTCTTGCTTCTACTAACACAGAATTGAAACTCTCACTCATGTTATTAACAAGACTGTCACATTTAGATAGGAAGGTAAACCTGGATCTTGACCAGAACCTTGGTGGAATGCCATTCAGATGTCTAAATGCTCCCTCATTCAGAAGTCGCAAAGTTTTCATTTCCTTCTCCCAGATCTGCCAATGACTTGCTTTAGCACACCTCCACATCTTGTTCTTTAGCTCTAAACCAGGAAACTTCTTCCTAAAGTTGCTGTAGAGATGCCTGACACAGAACCTGTTATCCACACCTGGAATGACCTCTTCAAATGCCGGCAATAAGCCCTGTTTACAGTTAGGTAAGATTTCAAATTGCTACTTCATTTATTAAAATAAATTCAAGGACAACTTGTGAAAGGCTGATATATTGTGAGTTACCTTTTGCTGATCAGACATAAACGTGCACTTTGCAATATTGTGTGGGCCTAAGTCATCGGACAGGTGACGGAGAAACCATACCCAAGAGTCCTTATTCTCCGCCTCCACAACCGCATACGCTAAGGGGAAAATCTGGTCATTTGGGTCTCTTCCGACTGCAGTCAACAGTTGTCCACCTTGGGGGGTTTTCAAGAAGCAACCGTCCAGCCCAATGAACCTTCTGCAGTGTTGAAAACCTTTCTTGCAAGCCTCAAAGCATACATACATTCTTTGGAAGACACAATAGTTCATCAGTTCTGCATTCTGTCTCTCTTGAGCAAAATCTGGTGATCTAATAACCTTGAGAATCACTGTGGAACCTGGGTTTGTTCTTAGGAGTTCATGGCAGTAGTCGTTTATTCGCTTGTACTGCTCCCTAAAGGCCCCCTGTATCTGACTCAAAGCTTCCTGTTTTGTCTTAGCTGCCATTGCCTTGGTAACAGTCAAGTTCCATTTTTTGTGAGCCTTTGCAACTAGCTCCTTCACCTTGATCTTTGGGTTGGATTCAACTTTCTTCTTAAACTGGGTACCCAACCATTTGCTGTGCATAATCCCAACCCGGTGTGTCTGCATGCAGGTATGTTGGAGATTCATGCTTCTTAGTTGCCAAGTGGACTCCTCACCCACCCTGTGTGCATATAACCAAAATGGGCAGCCTTTCTGACAAACAGCTCGGACCCTCACCAAGTCGCACTTGCTGAATTTAATGTTTCTAGCTGTGTTGACTGCATAGGCCGCCACTGTGTCCTTGAACTCCTGCCGAGATTCATACAATGTGCCAACCTTCCATTGGTATTTTCCCATTTCCTTTTGTGTCTTATGCACTGGAAACCTCTGCCCCCCCTCCTCAGCATGATCCTCCTCATCATCATCACCCATCCCTACTCCTGCAATTACATGATCCTGCTCCAATTCATCACTGTCAAATGCATCCTCATCATCCAAATCACTTGTAACAACTTTTTTGCCCTTCTCCACATTGCAGTCCTTCGGCACAGCATTATCTTCACCAAATCCACTTTCATAGTCGTACACATCATCACTGTCAGTGAAGTGGATGTCTTCCACACTGTTTTTCTCTTCATCAGATGGCAAGTATGTTGGGTCATCACTGTCTTCGCCACTGCTAGCATCATCACCATCCGCCTCATCTCCCTCTTGGCCTAATTCCACTCTACCATCCTTATTATCGCACTCTTGTTGATCTGCAACCCTAGCTCCATCACTGTTATCTACATTGCCTTCGAACAACACTAAATCCATAGCACCACCTAAGGGTTTCTCATTCTGGCCACCAACCGTTTGTCCCCCCACGTCCAGAAAACCCACCTCCGGAAATCCCTCGGCATCCTCAACATCATGCACCACAAACAGATCAACATAGCCTCTCCTCCCTGCTATGGTACACATTTCAATTGCCTCTGTGTCACCTACCAATAGCCTCAAATGACGCTCATAATCATCCTCAGTTGGGTCTATGTACCATAACGCTGAAATGTTGGATTTCAGGTATCCAAGGTGTCTCAGTTCCTCGTATGCCTCAAACACACTCCACCGATCGCCGTCAATATCCTCCACAACTGTAGATTGACCCTTCAAGTACCTCAGCACACCATTATCATATCCAAATAACCCACCATGGTGAACCCGCATGTTGAACAGCGCCATCTCCTTCCCGAAAAACCCTATTAATCAACACAGGGAGTTACTCAACAAACTATGAACAACAACAACAACAATCAGTTCAAACCCTACCCTTTCACACACCTTCGCACATTCCACATTAAGAAACGAAAAATTACATTCACATAATGCTTACCTTGCCGAGGGATTTTTGTTGGAACGAAGCCAAGTTAACAAACCACGAAGTTTTCCGGCAACCTCTCTCAAGCTACCAACGCCGGACGTCGCAGGAAGGCCTTCCAAGGGTTTCGCAAAATCGTTTCACACAAACGTTTCACTCTCTACTCCTATTCTCAGTCGAAGCGTTGCTTGGGAAAGGAAATTTGATCTCGCGGGAAGTAATACCAACCAACAAGGGCATTTTCGTATTAAAAATTTATTTTTGGGGGCAAAGGACGATTTTAAAACAAACCGGAACCTAAGGGACCTTTTTGTTGCGAAAAAAAGCCGAGGGACGAAATAAATTTTTGACCCCTACTTTAGGGACCAAAAACATACTTATCCCTAAAAATAATTATCAACACCTAATAAACCGTAGATAATATCGAAATGTCTTATAGTGTTACAACAACAAATCCCAAATGGTTCTGTATAAGCATTAAGTATACAGTAGTAATCAAGCTTTTTGCAAATATTTTAATGTAATAACCTTGGTCCAGTTGTACGTCCACACGTAAATACTCCGATTATAAGTAGAAAATTATGTCCATAAGCTATGTGTATGGTTGTACCTAATTATTATTATTTGAAAAATTATGTCCATTAGTTATATATGTGACTGAATTTAATTCTGATAATGGAATAATATATGACACTAAAAATAATATATAAAAAACAAAAATATAAAAATTAGTATTTTTGTATTTTATTTTAATAATAAATTAAAAAATTATGAAAATTTAATTTTTTTATTAAAAAAATTTTAAAAAAATATAATAATAAAAAATTAATTATAAAAAATTAACAAGAATAATAAAAGAAAAAATAAAAAATAAGTTGTATCTTTTGTTAGTGTTTTTATATTTTTTCTGTTAGGATGGATATAATATACACTAATTCAGTGTTTTTAGACACAATATCACTCTTACTGCGTTCTACGCGCTTTCTGAAGATCGCTGCTTGCTCTCTCTCTCAAGCACAACATCTCCTTTTCTATTTCTGCCGCCGGTAACCATAGCTCCATCGCACGCATCTCCCTCTGCATCACCATGCTACACGTGTCTTCCTCAACCATTTTATCGGAACTTATCCAAACTGTAAATTATTAACATCTTCCATCCATCAATTTACAAAGATATATTAAATTATTACTTTATTTTTATTTGTTATCTTATATTTATTCATGATCTTATCTTTATTAGTTCTTATCTTATTCTTATTTGTTCTTTTCTTTTATAGGCAACGCTCTATATATATTTAACTTTACTTTAACAATCAATCAATTAAAAAAATACAAAATACAATTTTTTTATTTCTTTTTATTCTTTCGTAGTTTTATTATTTACACAAGAAAGAGGGGAAGTAAAACTTGCTAGTACTATTGTTATGATTATTGGGAAACATTCCTAAATGATAGATATTAATTTAGGGGTCAACATGGATCGGATCAAATCGGATATAACCAAAATTTTGATTTGGTCTGCACTAAAATTATCGGATCGGATCCAATATTCGTAGCTTTTAAGGTTGGATCTGATCCGATACACACATTTGCGGATTGGATCGGATTGAATATCGGATATATCCACAAAACACAAAAATATTTTTAAAATGTTATTTTTATTAAAAAATATCAATAAAATTCATTTTTTCTATTCTTTTAAATATGTTTACTCTTAAAATAATATTAAACATATTTTTTTAAATAATAAATTAAAATAATACAACATATATGATAATTATTAGTTGAAATAAAATATAAAAATAATATTTACTTATTTATTTCTTTATTTTTGCGGATACGCAAATATGCGGATACCTATACAAAATTCGCAATCTGATCCTATTAATGTGTGGATCGGATCCATATCCATAATTTTTGGATCGAATTCGGATAAACACCGCGGATATGCGAATCGGATCTGATTATTCATGAAGACCGCTAGATATTATTTTGATGATTGTGAAACTACTTTTGTCACATGCATATATAGCCGAATATCAATTATTAAACCAAAATATTTCCTCTAAAAAAGATATGAAAAATTAAGAAAATGAACATATTAGTATATTATTAATCTATCTTTTTATAAGTTAAATAATAATAATAATAATAATAATAATAATAATAATAATAATTCGAGATTAATTAAGATAGTAAATATTTTACATTAAAATTAAGAAGTCACAAGTTTAATTTAGTTAACAAAATATATTATTTTTATAAATTATATATGATAATACTTTTTTTTTTAAAAATTGGTATGTTAACTCTCTCCTATAATATATTATATATATATATATATATATATATATATATATATAATTTCTCCTATATTAACAAAGAAAAATATTAAAAAAAACTAACATTTTTTATTAATATTAGTCAATATTTTTATGTTAACATTTTATTTATATATTATTAAAATGAGAGTTATTGGTATTTAAAATTTAAAATATTAACTAAATGTTAATAAAAAGTAATAAATTTTATTGATCATATAGTATTATTGTTCCTAACAAAATAGTAGGTATTATGAGACGAGACTACACAGATAAATTGAGACATACTGTTGCGGCACAAAATAATACCCCCTTTGCTCACAAAAAAAAAAAAAAAAAAAAAAGTAACGTTAAGAAGATAACAAAATGCCAGAATTTATTTTATTTAATATTTACTAATTATCGTAATAATTAATAAATAATAAATAAGTTAAATTATGACTATTTTTTATTAATTTTTTTTGTTATCTAACATTAAAAAAAAATATATTACGGCAAAAATGGCAAGTCATAACATCCGTGCTATCCATCCGCACAAACACAAAACATGAAAGAATCACATAATTAGAATGTTATCAATTAGCCAATTTGATTAGGGAGTCTAAGTTTTAAATAATGTAATTTTTACAATTTATATTAGAAATTTGCTAAAATATCGTGTTTTATAAATTATTATTCGATAATATATACCAAATATCAAAAGATATAATTTTTTTTTACCAAAAATATGAGACTTGAACCCACAACCTCTTAATTGAGTATGGGGAGACTATGCCATTTGAGCTATAATTTATTGGCTAAAATTTGAAAAGATATGTGACTCAAAAGATATAATTAATACGTAGAATGGATGTAACTAAATAAAAAAAAAATTTTACAGACTATTTCACAGCGGGTGGAATTAATTAATAAGAGATAGATTTTCGATATTACTAACAGCTTATTCGTTGATAATCTAACCGTCAATAAAAATAATTATCGATACCTAAACCGTTGGTAATATCAAAATGTCTTGTAGCGTTAAAACAACAAATCCCAAATGGTTGTGTATAAGCATTAAGTATAAAGTAGCTTTTGCACTATATATAGATATATTTAATGTAATAACCTTGGTCAAGTCGTCCACATGTAAATACTCCAATTATTAGGGAAAATTATGTCCATAAGCTATGTGTATGAATGTACTTAATTAATACTATTTGGAACATTATGTCCATAAGCTATATATATGTGTATGGATGTACTTAGTTACTACTATTTACTATTCTTAAATTCTTTTAATTACTCACAATAGTATTACTGACAGAGATTTACAAGAAGAAAGAGCTTACAAAAAGAAAAAGGAAAAATAAAATTAACCGAGTTAAATTTCACTTTTATCTCTAAAATTCGTAAATTATATTATTTTAGTCTTTGAAATTTTAATTATTCTAATTTAATCTTTTAAATTAAAAAAAGTGCATCACATTAATCTGATGTCCATTTTCTATCACCAGAACAATAATACTGTAAATGACGTGGCTTACTCTTTACTAACGACTAATATAATTACACTAATTTAATTCTTTTTTTTCCTCTATAACCTAAACCTGAGATTTTATTTTTCCTCTTATTAGATCCTGATTTGGATTATCTTCATGCATGTGCATCTATTTTTGATGCTACTAAATAAGTTATTAAGCATACAATCGTTCAATTCAATTCAATACTTGTTAATAATCGAAAGAAAATAATTGAATTAAAAATGGAAGAAAACACAAACTGCAAGACTTATCGATGATGAAGACGAAGCAGGTGGCAACCTTAGCATTAAATTAGAGCAACAACTTAGGATGGCACGAAGGTTTTGAGGTTACGAGGCAGGCGGTGGAGCTACCTAGTAGAGGTAAGGTGAAAGAGGAAGCGAGATCACTCGGGTCATGAGTGAGAGATGAGGAAAGAAACGTGATGGAAGAAGGAAGAGAAAAAGTTGCTATGGTTTGAAAATGTTGATGTTGCTGGTGCTGGTGTTGTTGTGGTTATGGATGGTGATGGTGCTAGGAGAATTTGAGTTTGAGAGGAGTGGGTGCAAAAAATGAAGTGGGAGTAAAAAGAGTGACGGAAGTTTGTGGAAAGAAAGAAGAGGTGGCAGCGGTGGCGAAAGAGTAGATAAGTAAGCTACGTCATTTACAGTATTATTGCTCCGGTAATAAAAAATAAACGAAGAATCAATATGTGTATTTTTTTTAATATAGAAGACTAAATTAGAATAATTGAAATTTCAAAGACTAAATCATTGCAACTTTTAAATGATAGAAACTAAAGTGGGAAAGTAAAACTAGCTAGAACTATTATTATGATTGTGAAACATTCATAAATGATAGACATTCTTTTGATGATTGTGAAACATTTCTAACTGATAGACAATAATTTTGTCACATGCGTATATAGCCGATAAGTCGAATATCAATTATTAAACTAAAATATTTCCGCCAGAAAATATGAAAAATTAAGAAAACGAAGTATGATGCCACGTTATTACACACAATATATATATATATATATATATATATATATATATATATATATATATATATAAAATACCCAAACTAAAATTAGTTTCAAGTCTTAGACATTTTAAAGTATAATTTTGTAATAAATTTTATATGATAAAAATATTTTAAAAAAATAAAAGTATACATCAAATTTCTTCTATATTAACAAAAAAAAAATATTAGGAGATCAATACTTCTTTATTAATATTAGTCAATTTTGTTGTTCATATTTTATTATATATTATTAGAATGAGAATTTAAAATTTAATATTTAAAATTTAGAATATTAATCAAATATTAATAAAAAATAATAGTTTTTTTATTAATTATATAGCATTGTTCCTAACAAAATAGTAGGTAGGGCAATTCACGATTGATAAGTCAAGGAGGAAGAAATCTACACAAGTCCGCCAAACCAAAATTTGCTTCGTGAATCAACCAAACCACGTTTATATGTAGTTCGAATCAGCTAAATTCGAACTGCATTTACACATAATTCGAATGATGTTGATTCGAATTATACTAAAACGCACATACCTACTAATTCGAATCAACCTGATTTAAATTACACTCACATACGCTGCACATAGTAATTCGAATTGGCCAGATTCGAATTACTCATGATTTAATTCTGCCCATTCTTTTATTAAAAAATTAATAATTTAAAAATTAAAAAAATATTTTATTTCATGCATTAAAAAAAAGCTAACAAAATATTTAATTACGAGACTTCTTTAAAATATTAATGAGCTATCAATTCGAATTTCATAAGTCACCAAAAAAAAAAATTCGAATTTCATACAATACTCTTTTGCCCATTTATAATAGCTCATGAATATTTTTTTATAAAATTTATTAATAGATAAAATATTTTATTCTATACAAAATAATTAAAAAAATGACTTAAAAGATGTTAGAAGTATTATAAAAATTTGTAATGTACTAATAACTTAGGACATTAAAGAAATACTCTACATAATCAATAATAATTTAGAAATTAAAAAAAAATATAGTTATAACCAATATTTACCTAAATTACTAGAATATTACAAACTTTTATAGTACTTCTAACATTTTTTAAGTCATTTTTTTAAAATTATTTTGCATAGAATAAAGGGTATTTTAAGTCATTTTAAGCCATTTTCTATGCAAAATAATTTAAAAAAAGGACTTAAAAATATTAGGAGTACTATAAAAGTTTGTAATATTCTAGTAATTTAGGTAACTACTAGTTATAACTATATTTTTTTTAATTTCTAAATTATTATTGACTATGTAGAGTATTTCTTTAATGTCCTAAGTTATTAGGACATTACAAATTTTTATAGTACTTCTAACATCTTTTAAGCCATTTTTTAAAATTATTTTGTATAGAATAAAATATTTTTTTGTGGTATAATTTAAATAAATCTATTAAAAAATTTTATAAAAAAACATTCATGAGCTATTATAAATGGACAAAAGAGTATTGTATGAAATTTATTAATATTTTAAAGAAGTCTCGTAATTAAATATTTTGTTAACTTTTTTTAATGCATGAAATAAAATATATATTTTTTTAATTTTTAAATTTATTAATTTTTTTAATTAATTATTAATTTTTTAATAAAAGAATGGACAGAATTAAATCGTAAGTAATTCGAATCTGACAAATTCAAATTACTATGTACAACATGTGTGAGTGTAATTCGAATCACCCTAATTCGAATTACTGTGTATGCAATTCGAATCAGATTGATTCGAATTAGTAGGTGTGTGCGTTTGAGTATAATTTAAATCAACATCATTCGAATTATGTGTAAATGCAGTTCGAATTTAGCTAATTCAAACTACATATAAACATAATTTGATTTATTCATGAAGTAGATTTTGGTTCGGCGAATTTGTATAAATTTCTTCCTCCCTTAGTTTATCAAAGGGAATTGCCCTAGTAGGTATGACAGGAAACTATAGAAATATATTGAGACATAATGTTGTGGCACAAATGGCAAGTTACAACACCCGTGCTATCCATCCGCACAAAAACAAAACATGAAAGAATCACAAAATTAAAATGTTATCAATTAGCCAATTTGGTTGTGTTTTAAGTTTTAGGATTTAAAATTTAAGTTATAAATAATATAATTTTATAATTTATATTATAAATTTGCTTAAATATCGTGTTTCATAAATTATTATTCGACAATATATACCAAGTATCAAAAGATATAATATAATTAATATATAGAATGGATGTCATTAAATAAAAAAATTAAAATTTTAAAAATTAATTTTATCGACTACTTGACCATCAGTAGAATTAATTAATAAGAAGTAAATTTTCGATATTACCAATGACCGGTAAATATAAATTTTGTTTTTTATTAAAATACATTTTTTATTGACAGCTAAAGTATATATCTGCATATACAATTTTTTTTAAGATTTTTTTAGCAATGCATTTATTACCAACAGAAGAGCCTTCGCTATAATTATTATTTCAATATTACGAAAAATTCGATCGTCGGTTAAATTAGATAGGTTTTTTTTATCAGACCATTTATCCATGCACTTTAATAACAGAAATGCTACACATTCATGTAACCATGTAATCAAACGAACTCAATTCTAAAATAATTCATGCACTTCCAATCTCATTAAATAAACGTGATTTTCACGCGTCCTATACACATGAAACCATTACATTCGTGCTTCATTATGAAAAAATATTCCTTCTTCTTCAAAATACACGAAATTGCTCATTCTCTTCGAATCTCTCTCAAAATCACTCAAACTTCAGTTACCTTTTTTGCGAAAACCACTACTGCAGAAGAATCGCGAGAAGATTTGGCAAGGAACAACCACAAACGAACGAAAACAACAACACAGACTACCAAAGGTATGAGAAAAACTACTGTTCATTTGAAATCTTACAATGTTGCGTTTCTCCTAGTTGCATTTTAGGTTTACTAGATTGATTTGCTTCGTTTAGTTGATCGAACTATTGTGAATGCATTTTTACAGTATAATTAGGGCTTGGAATAAAATTTGTTGTTATTTTCATTCAGTTCAGTGGATAGTGTAACTAGGGCTTTGAAATTAGTTGTTACTCTGTTCAGTACTTCTTTTGCATGGAGAATATTATTCTTGATGATTAAAAGTTGAAAATGATTTATTTTTCACATGAACATTGTTCGGTTCGGTGGCATTCTTTTTCTTTGTTCAAGGTTACTGTGATTGCATCTTTACAGTATAACTAGGGTTTTGAATGAAATTTGTTGTTAATTTCATTAAGTTGAGTGGATAGTTTAACTAGGGTTTTGAAATTAGTTGTTACTCTGTTCAGTACTTCTTTTGCATGGAGAAATACTATTCTTGTTGATTGAAAGATGATCACCATTTATTCGCCACATGGACGTTGTTCGATTCGGTGGCCTTTGTAATTTTTATTCACCAAATGAATGTTGTTCGGTTCAGTGGCCTCTTTTTACTTTCTTCAGTGTTTAACATTATTGTGATAGCATGCTTGTGCTTATTGGTGTATTGAGTGAAGTATTGACCAAATTTTTTCATTACAGCAAAACAAAACAAGACAATGGTGACAATGAAAGAGAAGCCGCACTATAACGTAAGCACATTAAATATATTTATCCGCTTTCATTCGAATAATATCTATTTTGTATTATAAATATATCCTCACATTTTGTTTCAAAACTTGCAGAAAACTCATGATTGCAGATGCCAAATAAAGGCAATAGCAACAGTGTTCAGGGATATGACTCAAGAAAAGAAAGATATAGCGGAAGAAATGAGATTTGGTGCACTGGCACATGTCTCATAAATGAATGTCTCTCATGCCCTCTTGAGAGAATTGATTGATCGCTTTGATGAAGACAAAGGATGCTTGAAAACTCTCCATGGGAAAATATACATAACTCCTCGAAAACTAGCAGCTGCACTGGGCATAACCAACGGCGGTAATACAATTTCCCTTCCTGCTTATTTTCAGTTCATTGGTGTATAGAAAATTAAATTGAGCCTTTTTGATTGATTTTTGCTATTAAAATATTGTAGGGAATCGTTTTGCTGACAATGTTGATTATAACAAACCGAATCTGGAAGACAAGGAATGTGCTGGATATGAGTGTTGAAGGGGAGGAGAATCGGAAAAAAATTCAAGAGGACTTTTGTTGTCTTCATACAAAAGTGCTTCTTGCACTCGACAACGGTAAGTGTGGCCTCCCCGATCCATAAGTCCCCGATCTTTCATGTGGACAACATTCGGGAATGGAATTGGGCAAAATATGTGCTCAACTTTTTGATGAAAGGAGTTGAAAACAAAAGAAAGGGAAGGAAACTGTAACAACCACCCTTTCTAGAAACAAAATTAAATTCGAAATTTGAAAAATCAGTTAGGAGATAGGCTTAGAATTTTAAGTTTATGGATAGGAATCTAGTAACCACCTTCCGTTTGAAATTAAAATTATCCCAACCACCCTATCCCCAGATGTATATAAATAGGGGTGCACCTATAGGTGGAAAATCACTCCTCTCAAATACCAAATCCTCTCCATTCTCTCTCTACAAAAAATATATTCTGTGTGCAAACACAAGAGGCAAGCTCAAAGAAGCATTAGAAAAAGGGTAGGAAATTATGCATTTCTCACTTTATGTTGGCACGTAGTATGCTCTAGTTATTTTTCTTCCATCCATGCATGGTTACTATCTTTCATATGTCTCATGGCGTTAAGTACCTTTTTCTCATCCCTTATCCATATTGACCATGTCTATCTATTTTTGTCATTCATAATCTTTGGACTTATGAGTACATACCTTTCTACCATGTTTTATTTAATTATTTATTATATCCTAATTTTATCCGATGCATTTACATGACTTTTCATTATATCATTAATGTTTCTTTAATGTTGAGAGTACATACCTTTCAATAATGTTTTATTTAATTATTTAGTATATCCTAATTTTATCCGATGCATTTACATGACTTTTCATTATATCATTAATGTTTCTTTAATGTTGAGAGTACATACCTTTCTACCATGTTTTATTTAATTATTTAGTATATCCTAATTTTATCCGTTGCATTTACATGACTTTTTATTTTATCATTAATGTTTCTTTAATGTTGAGAGTACATACCTTTCTACCATGTTTTATTTAATTATTTAGTATATCCTAATTTTATCCGATGCATTTACATGACTTTTCATATCATTATATCATTAATGTTTCTTTAATGTTGAGATTACATAACTTTTTACCATGTTACATTTAATTATTTAGTATATCTTAATTTTATCCTGTGCATTTACATGACTTTTCACATCATTATATCATTTATGTTCCTTTAATGTTGAGAGTACATAACTTTTTACCATGTTACATTTAATTATTTAGTATATCCTAATTTTATCCATCTTCATGAATGCTTCTTGTACGACCCTCTTTTATGTATGCTTAAAATAACCTTGATTGTAAATTGAACTGAGGGAATGATCCTTCGGTAAGGGAAGGTGACCCCAAAGACAAGATATCGATATGATCCTTCGGTAAGGGAAGGTGATCGCCAAAACGTTTGGGATAAGAACCTTCAGTAAGGGAAGGGGACTCCCACCTTTTATACCGGTTTGAGCTCAATACCCTCCATGAAAGTTATAAGTTAAGAAAGGAGAAAGCATGAATGAAAAGTTTGATTATTTTTTTTTTTAGATTTATTTATGACTATGTTGATGTTACTTAAGATGTTATCCTTCTATTCTCTTTCTATGTTCTTTCCTTTTTACCTATATGTTTTACGCTTTACAAGAGGTTCATATTACATGCCATATCATACGACGTTCTTTTAAAATTCCGCACGTGGGCTGGAGATAGTTATGGAGGTGTTGCATAGCACTCCTACTGAGACGTTAGGTTCTCATCCCTTTTTCTTTTCCCATACTGTCTCCAGAGGAACATGGCACAGCGGATAGAGACGACGCAGTGCCCCCCGAAGGTAACTTCTGAGTATGACCCCTCGAAGCACGCGTGGGTAGTTACGACCACTACTGCCGTGCTCCAAACTATCTACTTAGATCGAGAGTTCGTGGAAGGAGAACCCCAGCGGCCCGTCGAGTCCTAGTTCATCCCACACAACGGAACCAGATCTTCACTGCGCGAAAAGGTGTTGGAGGAAAACCACGGATACCTCGATTCGAGAATAACTGAAGGGTCCTGATCAAGGATAGGATAGGACACAAGTATGGGAGCCTCTTTGACGAAATTAGTTAGGACGTATTAGTTCCTTTCCTTTGTTTAATTACCTCTAAGCATTTTATTTTGAACCGTACTCATGGATAAGTTTATTATTTCATATTTATTATCGTTTTAGTACTGCTTGTTTTTCTCTTCACGCGCACTTCCTCCCTTCCTTGCATAACGATTAAGTTTAGTCTCTTTCTCTATCGAGTGTGGCACCTTATTGAAAGACCCTCAAAGATAGGATATATCTTAGGGTGTTACATTAATGGTATCAGAGCAAAGTCGATCCTAGGGATCCTATCTTAGGAGGTACGACTAATAAAACTTTTCCCTATGGTTAACCTTGAACAGGAAACTTATGGCAAGCCGTGGACGCCCACGTGGCTCGAGCTCGAGCTCATCAAACCTAACAAAGCACATGAAGGAGATGGCCAAGGCAATGAAGGAGCAGGCCCAAGCCACCACTCTGATGGCCCAACAACTGTCCACTGGGGACAAGGATCCCAATATTTCTAGGCTGGAGGTGGGACAGACTCGTACAACTTTTGCTGACTTCAAGAAGATTGGTCCGCTTGAGTTCCGTGGAGCCCTCGACCCTGATATGGCAGAAGAATGGTTGACGGAAATGGAAAAGGTATTCACAATTTTTCCATGCACTGAGGAGCAGCAAGTGAGCTACGCTACCTTCATGCTCAAAGCTGATGTCGAGTTCTGGTGGGATGGAGCAAGACGGTTGTTGGAGGATGTTGGAACAGATATCAGTTGGGTCACCTTCAAAGAAGCTTTCTACAAGAAGTACTTTCCCCTTTCTGTTCGAGAGTCTAAGGAGATGGAGTTTCTTCAACTGAGGCAAGATAGGATGAGTATTGCAGAGTACACAGAGAAGTTTGAGAGACTCTGCAAATTTTCCGCCATGTATAAGGCTAATCCAGATGAAAAGTGGAAGTGTATGAAGTATCAAGGAGGGCTCAGGGCAGAAGTCCTAACCGCTATAGCCCCACTGGAAATCCGGGAGTTCTCCTCCCTCGTTAGCAAGTGCCAGGTGATCGAAGAATGCACCAAAAAACTAGCGTCGGAAAGAAGCAAGGCTTTCAAGAAAAGGCAACTGAATCAAGAATCATCTCAGCAGCCGCCGCAGAAGAAGGCCTTTCTTGAGAAACCTACAGCAAGGCAACCTCAACAGGGCACGGATCGACAGGAACCTCCCACTGATGCCTCACCAAAGACCACCGAACTCAAGGAGTGTGCTTCATGTGGGAAGCAACATAGGGGTAGGTGCTTTGCCAGACAAAATGTCTGCTTCCGGTGTTTTCAGCCGGGGCATATCGCCAGGGAATGCCCAGCAGTTCTCTCACCCCCTGCCAATCCACCACAGCGTCAAGGGCGAGTCTTTTCCCTCAGCAGCAAGAAAGTCCACAAGTCAGAAGATCGAATCGAGGATAAATGCACAATTAATGGAATCCTTTAACCATCCTAGATGATACTGATGCTTCTCTTTCGTTCATATCTCTCTCCGTTACTAGTAAGATTAGCTAACCCATGTCCAAATCACTATGCATCCTACTAATGACCTTTGTCGACCAAATTAGGATGTAGAATTTGGGGACAAATTCTTTTTTCATGGGGTGATAATGTAACAACCACCCTTTCTAGAAACAAATTAAATTCGAAATTTGAAAATCAGTTAGGAGATAGGCTTAGAATTTTAAATTTATGGATAGGAATCTAGTAGCCACCTTCCGTTTGAAATTAAAATTATCCCAACCACCCTATCCCCAGATGTATATAAATAGGGGTGCACCTATAGGTGGAAACTCACTCCTCTCAAATACCAAATCCTCTCCCTTCTCTCTCTACAAAAAATATATTCTGTGTGCAAATACAAGAGGCAAGCTCAAAGAAGCGTTAGAAAAAGGGTAAGGAATTATGCCTTTCTCACTTTATGTTGGCATGTAGTATGCTCTAGTTATTTTTCTTCTATCCATGCATGGTTACTATCTTTCATATGTCTCATGGCGTTAAGTACCTTTTTCTCATCCCTTATCCATATTGACCATGTCTATCTATTTTTGTCATTCATAATCTTTGGACTCATGAGTACATACCTTTCTACCATGTTTTATTTAATTATTTATTATATCCTAATTTTATCCAATGCATTTACATGACTTTTCATTATATCATTAATGTTTCTTTAATGTTGAGAGTACATACCTTTCTACCATGTTTTATTTAATTATTTAGTATATCCTAATTTTATCCGATGCATTTACATGACTTTTCATTATATCATTAATGTTTCTTTAATGTTGAGAGTACATACCTTTCTACCATGTTTTATTTAATTATTTAGTATATCCTAATTTTACCCGTTGCATTTACATGACTTTTTATTTTATCATTAATGTTTCTTTAATGTTGAGAGTACATACCTTTCTACCATGTTTTATTTAATTATTTAGTATATTCTAATTTTATCCGATGCATTTACATGACTTTTCATATCATTATATCATTAATGTTTCTTTAATGTTGAGATTACATAACTTTTTACCATGTTACATTTAATTATTTAGTATATCCTAATTTTATCCTGTGCATTTACATGACTTTTCACATCATTATATCATTTATGTTCCTTTAATGTTGAGAGTACATAACTTTTTACCATGTTACATTTAATTATTTAGTATATCCTAATTTTATCCATCTTCATGAATGCTTCTTGTACGACCCTCTTTTATGTATGCTTAAAATAACCTTGATTGTAAATTGAACTGAGGGAATGATTCTTCGGTAAGGGAAGGTGACCCCCAAAGACAAGATATCGATATGATCCTTCGGTAAGAAAAGGTGATCGATCGAGATGATCCTTCGGTAAGGGAATGTGATCGCCAAAACGTTTGGGATAAGAACCTTTGGTAAGGGAAGGGGACTCCCACCTTTTATACCGGTTTGAGCTCAATACCCTCCATGAAAGTTATAAGTTAAGAAAGGAGAAAGCATGAATGAAAAGTTTGATTATGTTTTTTTTTTTTAGATTTATTTATGACTATATTGATGTTACTTAAGATGTTATCCTTCTATTCTCTTTCTATGTTCTTTCCTTTTTACCTATATGTTTTACGCTTTACAAGAGGTTCATATTACATGCCATATCATACGACGTTCTTTTAAAATCCCACACGTGGGCTGGAGATAGTTATGGAGGTGTTGCATAGCACTCCTACTGAGACGTTAGGTTCTCATCCCTTTTTCTTTTCCCATACTGTCTCCAGAGGAACATGGCACAGCGGATAGAGACGACGCAGTGCCCTCGAAGGTAACTTCTGAGTATGACCCCTCGAAGCACGCGTGGATAGTTACGACCACTACTACCGTGCTCCAAACTATCTACTTAGGTCGAGAGTTCGTGGAAAGAGAACCCCAGCTGCCCGTCGAGTCCTAGTTCATCCCACACAACGGAACCAGATCTTCACTGCGCGAAAAGGTGTTGGAGGAAAACCATGGATACCTCGATTCGAGAATAACTGAAGGGTCCTGATCAAGGATAGGATAGGACACAAGTATGGGAGCATCTTTGACAAAATTAGTTAGGATGTATTAGTTCCTTTCCTTTGTTTAATTACCTCTAAGCATTTTATTTTGAACCGTACTCATGGATAAGTTTATTATTTCATATTTATTATTGTTTTAGTACTGCTTGTTTTCCTCTTCACGCGCACTTCCTCCCTTCCTTGCATAACGATTAAGTTTAGTCTCTTTCTCTATCGAGTGTGGCACCTTATTGAAAGACCCTCAAAGATAGGATATATCTTAGGGTGTTACAGAAACAGTCCGTTGATGGCTGTATTTTTGTGTTGATGTTGATATACTTTCATGAAACCAAGTTCCCACGCCCGTTCGGACCTGATGCTCCCCTGGCACCGTGGGTGGCCCATTGGACAAAGCAAATGATGCTTGAAAGGATTTCTAGTGAAGCAATAGAACCATTGGTAAATACTCTACTAAAATTCCCCTAAAATTTGGTTTCAAATGCTTTTAAAATACTCTACTAACTAAATAAACTTCTGTTTTAAGTTATAATTAATTTATTTATCCTACTAGTAATTGTTAGTGTGTTCATTTGAATATTTGTGCATTCGGAAATATTTTTCTTGATGATTGTTTGTCACGTATTATTCACCATATGAATTTTGTTCGGTTCGGTGGGCTTGCTCCCTTTGGTTCACTTGATTGTTAATTTGTTCATTTGAATCCTTGTGCATTCAGAAACATTAATCTTGATGATTAAATGATTGTCACGTTTTATACACCATATAAACCTTGTTCGGTTCAGTGGGCTCGCTCCCTTTAGTTCACCTGATTGTTAGTGTGTTCAGTTGAGTCCTTGTGCATGCAAAAATGTTTATTTGATCATTAAATAATTATCATGTTTTATGGCGTTTTATTCGGCACATTAGTATCATTTGGTTAAGCGGGTTGCTCATGTTGATTCAAATGATTGTTATTGTATTTCTCATTAAATAATTGAGTACTTGTTTCTGTTTTAGTGACTTCTGTACAGAAAGGAAAAAAATAATGAAAAAACAAAAACAAGGAAGTTGGATAAAAAAGAAAAAGGAAAGAAAATAAAAAAGAAAATTATCAATCTGGATTCTTCTTTGGAAGAAGAAAGATTTTCCGAATCTGAATCTCAATCTGAATCCGACAAAACACCACCAGCAAAGAGAACAAGACAAAAGATGGTGTTTAAAAACAAAAGCTTATTGAGACGGATTCAGAATCAACAAGTGAAACTGAAAGCATTCCCACGGATTCAAAAAGCAAAAGTGAATCCGAAAACTAGTAAGTTTAATGTTCATATTGATTTCATTTAACTTGTATTTGCTTAAATTTGTTATTATACGCTTGTTCTTATGTATTGCAGAGAAGAAGAAATAGAAAAAATCGGAACAAAGAAAAGAAAACAACCACCGAAGGTGGTTAAAAAACAAACCAAAAAAGGAAGCATGTGTCGACAGATTCAGAGAGCACAAGCAAATCTGAAAGCCAGTAAGTATTGTTCAGCAAATGAATTGCTTTTGGTTCGGTGGTCTTCTAATTTTCAGTTCAGCCTTTTAATAGTTTTTGGTTTGGTGGTGTCTGTCAGTTTCGTTCACTTGATTGTTAGTGTCTTTTTCTTGCTTATATTTTTCTTCGGTATAAATTCAATGTCTTTGTCTGCATTGCAGAAAAAAAGAACTTGAGAAAACACCCATAATAAAAAGAAAACAACTGCAAAGGGTGGCAAAAAAGCAAACACAATCTGACAAGCAGTAAGTTTCTCGAATCATATTTTCTTTTACTTTATTGATGCTTTCGTTTTAGGTTCCTTCAAACTTATTTTATGAACTTTCAAATATGAACAAATAAAAGACAACGATGCAGAAAGAAGAAGACACGCATTGGAGACAATAAGAGAAAAGAGGTCAAAGAAAATAAATGATGGAGCTCAAATAGCGAAGGTTGCTCCGGATCAGTTTGACTCGACGGAGCCACAAAATGATTTGTCTGAGAGGTAAGATTCGGCTTCTTTTACCGAGTTATTTTTCTTTCTTTTCTAACTATTGATAGAACCTTTTCTAATTCCTCTGAATTCAATTACTAATATTTATTTATCATGGTTAGACTGTCGACTGTAAATCTCGGAAGTGAACCACTCTTGCAGACTCAGGGAAGCTCCACATGGTCTGTAAATGCCCAAGACAATACCAAGTAAATTGGTTCGTTGCACTCTTTAATTTCGGTTCGGTGGTTTCTAAAAATGAATTTCATGTGTTTCTAGACCTCTGCTTTTAATCTTGGTTTCTATTTTTAATTTGTTATCTTTTTTTTAGGACAAATACCCCAGAAACCACAGTAAAATATTTTAGAAAAAAGAAAATCCATCCAAGAAAGACTTTTAAAAGTCCACCAGTATAAGTTAAAAATATTTATGTTACTCTTTTAGATTTAGGTAATTAATTTTTGTTTAATTAATCACACGTAAAATGTGTTTAAATGTCACTAGCGCTACACCTGATTCTGAGCTACAAATCATTGAGGTTCGATAAGAAACTCGTTCTGAACCTTTGGAAATGTGAGTTTTTGACTGTGCAGCTTCCCGTTTCTTAGAACAAATTCTAATTATTCAACATTAACTTCTTCCTTGTTTACATTCCTTAGAAATCCTCTTGCATTGTCTTTTCCAAGTTCTCTTCAGGAAGAGTTGATCAATGATGACTTTATCTATGTCCCTTCAGAAAGTCAAACACAACAAACCTCTGATGAAGAGTAAGTTTATAAATATTTATTCACCATATGAATCTTGTTCGGTTCAGTGGGCTCATAAAATACTTTTTATTATTTTTAATAGAATATGATAATAGTTTGGGATCATTATTGAACTGCTTCCTCTTTAATGCAGCAGCCCTTGGGAACCACAACAGCAGCCGAGCAAAGAACCACCGGCACAACAAACTGAACAACAAAAGCAGATTGCTGAGGAATCTTCACCAAGGAATACAGAGCCAGAACCTTCAATTAATGTGTAAGTTTTAATTAATATCATTTTTATTATCTTTGGTCTAGCTGGTAATTAAAATTCTTTTTATTAGAATATGCTAACTCCTTCAAGAGCTTATATGGCACATTCATGGGAGGGATGTGTATCAAACCACCAAATCCCAATTCTTAGACAATGACTTTTTTTTCATTGCTCGTGTTTTAGAACTTATCATGAAGGAGTTTTATCGAGCATCTCAAATCATGAGTTTTCTGTAAACAAACGAGAATCATATAAATAAACTATATTTATACAAGCTGGTCTAAGAAATATGCTCTTACATTATATTTTGGTGTTGCGGGATTCTTGTTTGCCATTTTTACTGTAAGGAATGAAAAATAAGGTTAATAGATAACAACACCACCAGTTACACTTGAATTCACTTGATATACACCAAAATACCAGCCATATACACCTCTATTATTTTTTAGATTACATGACATAATATGAGCTCAAAATGATATTCAGGTCAACTAAACATGCATAAAATGACACTAGAAGCTAAAGGACAATATTCTGTTTCTAGTTACACCAAGGATACGACTACAGAACCAGTTACACTCGAAATCACTTGATATACACCGAAATACCAGCCATATACACCTCTATTATTTTTTTGATTACATGACATAATATGAGTTCAAAATGATATTCAAGTCAACCAAACATGCATAAAATGACACCAGAAGCACAAGGACAATATTCTGTTTCTAGTTACACCAAGGATACGACTACAACACCAGTTACACTCAAATTCACTTGATATACACCGAAATACCAACCATATACACCTCTATTATTTTTTTGATTACATGACATAATATGAGTTCAAAATAATATTCAAGTCAACCAAACATGTATAAAATGATACCAGAAGCATAAGAATAATATTCAAGAACAACAGCATTAGTTACACGCAAATTTACTTGAAATACAGCGAAAGTTTCTATTTATACAAACTCAATTCCTAGAGACAAAACTCAGTTCAAACATGCAAACATGCTCAAAAACACATGAAAATACACATTAAACTATACGCGAAACAGTACGTAAAACAGTTATCACCGATTGAACAATATGATGAGAATAGTAATAACAATAATATGTATTTTAAACCAAGAACACATAATGAATCTACTTAATAAATAGAAGTATGACTATCTAGTGTTTTGCGATCGAAATGAAAAAGACAAAAGTGAAAAACTGGACGATTAGTAAAACAATACCTTGAATAATTTTTTGTCTTTTGTTTATGTGCTTTTTTATGGAGATTTTGAACTTCTCTTGTAGATTTTCTTAATTTTTTGCAACGATTTTAACAGTTTTTTGAGAGATTTCGAGCGTCGTTTGAATCTTCAAGGTTAGTGTTTTGATCGAGAAAAAAAAAAACTGTCTTTCATAATCTAAACGCGCTATTGAAACGGTTGAGTGAGTGTGTATTTACACACACATTAATGTGAGAATTGTTTTTGTTGAACTTAAGCTAACTTATATTAACTTGTAAGTTTTTTTTTTGGTGACTGAAATAAACTAAAGAAAGAAAAACAAAACAAATGATCTGCTTAAATAGAAGGATAGTCCTTTTTAAGACTACTTTTAAACTCCTCCCAAGGTGAAGGAAGCTCTACATGAGAAAGTTGTAACTTCATCGCCATCTTTGCCATAGTATCTGCCACCGTGTTTGCATCTCTCATAATCAAACGAAAGTCAACACGCCAATTCTAATACATGATATCTCTTATTTTGAGCACCAATGGATCAATAAATCCAAAACCATCTTGGTGATTAGTAACAAGATTAAATGCTTCCACACAATCCGTCTTACAAATAACATCTCGTTGACCTACATCTCAAGCTAAGAGATATCCTTTCCAAATAGTAAACAATTCCCCTTGAAGAATACTATTACTCTCAATCATTCCCAAACACCCCCTTTGCCAACTCCCATTACAATCTCTAATGACACAAGCAAAACCAACACTATCACCCGAACCAAGATAACTAGCATCACAATTAATCTTGAAAGTACCAATGGATGGGGATTCCAAAAACCATTTAGAGTAGAGGGAAGGGACATACGTTGTAATTCAAAAATATTCCTAAGCTCCTTTTCTGAAGTTAATGCCAGACAAATTAAATCACTTTTTCCGGAGGTCAAGTTTCATGAGGATTAAAGATGTCATTATTCCTTGCTCGCCATATCCACCAAGTCCCGAAAAGAACTTGAACGGATGCTATCTGCTATGATACAAGAACCAGTTCTTCAAATCCAAAGGATGACAAGAAATATCCAACCTATGCCATACAAGCTGAGCTTCTGGGCAATCCCAAATACAATGTAAAACCGATTCCTGGTTAGAAATACATTTTGGGCACCTATCCGATGACGACATCCCTCTTCTAAAGCGAAAACTTACAGTAGGAAGAGCCTCCTTAAGACACAACCAAGCCAAAAACTTGTGCTTTTCCAGAACAAGCTGACGCCAAAGCCAAAGCCAATTCTCCCACTCCTCCCAACCAAAAAGCTTCTTACACAACCATAAGTAACCATTGTGTGAGTCATAGACTTTGGCAGCAGACCCAAACCAATACCAACCCACTTTCGGACCTGCTTGTACATCTGGATTGTAAGAGAGAATATTACCTTTCAGATTTTGAGATAAAGGAGAATAAAGAGTATCCAAATTCCACCTACCAACCGACCAAATATCATGTATCCGGAGATTCGAATCAGAAATGTGAACATAATACATATCGTTAGATAACCGTCCTTCTCTCCTCCAGTTAGAAAACCAAAAATTCTGGTTCAAATCCCCAATACACCAAGCAAACCCATCCTTCAACACTTTCCAAACCTTGCAAAGACTCCTCCAAATGTGAGAGCCCTTGTTCTTAGGACAACTAAAACAGTTATATAGAGATGATCGGTATTTGGCATCCAACAATTAGACCCATAACTTGTTTGGCTGCTGGAAAAAAGTCAAAATTAGCTTCCCAAGAAGAGCAATATTCACACAATAAGGATCTCTAATTCCCAAACCTCCATATATTTTTAGAGTAACCAGTACCTTCCAACTAACAAGATTCAATCATCTTCTATCAACTTGTCCTTTCCAAAGAAAATTCCTCATCATAGACTCCAATTTACTAATGATTCCTTTGGAAAAAATAGAGACCTGCATCTG
Source organism: Arachis hypogaea (assembly GCF_003086295.3). Lineage (NCBI taxonomy): Eukaryota > Viridiplantae > Streptophyta > Magnoliopsida > Fabales > Fabaceae > Arachis > Arachis hypogaea. Next base: position 142,888,355 of record NC_092051.1, read on the forward strand.
GTACGTGGGAATAGCGGCTGCAACAGAATTAATCAAGCAGAGTCTACCAGCCCGATTGAGTAATTAAATTCCCTTTTCACCTTGCTAGTCTACTTGAATCTTATCCAGGACACCATTGAAAGCTGAACGGGTCACCCTAGAATGGCTGAAAGTAACTCCAAGATACTTGCCGTCATGGACAAATCTGATAGAGTATACCCCAGTGAAAACCTCTTTCCTTGTTGCAGAGACATTCTTGGAGCAAAGCGCTTTAGACTTCTCCACATTAATCTTCATCCCAGATGCTTTGCAAAAAGTCTCTAAAACCAACATCACATTTTGCACTTGTCTCTTTGTAGCTTTACAGAATAGAAGCAAGTCATCCGCAAACATTAAGTGGGATATTCTTGGTCCCCCTCTAAAAACAACAACTGACTCCCACAAGCCCAAATCAACCTGATAACTAATAAAGCATGCCAATCGCTCCATACGCAATACAAAAGGATAGGGTGACATAGGATCTCCTTGTCTAAGACCCCGGCTAGGAGTAAAACCATTCAGACGATTCCCATTCCAAAGAATAGATAAGAAGGAAGCAGTGACACAATTCATAATCAAATTAATTGTAGGAATAAAAAAACCAAAGTTCTTAACTCTTAAGGGTATGAGCTAAAAACATCCAGTTTGTCAGAAGCTTTCTCTAGATCAATTTTAAAGGCTAGTGTACCTTTTTTTGATTTAGTCTTTTTTATAAAGTGAAAAACTTCTTGAGCAATAATGATGTTGTCAGGAGTTTCTCATTTCAAAATAAATTCTCTTTGAAGCGGGCTAATAATCCCCACAAAATAAGAACTGAACCTATTAACAAGGACCTTCGTAATAATCTTGTAAACTACGTTGTAAAAAAGTTTATATATGTAATGGTACTGAAAACATAAATACTTAAAAAAGTCCTAAAGTGGGACAGGACGATAAGACTTGGTGAGGCACCGACCCAGGGCTTACATCGGACGTTCATCAACATAATTGTAATCAATTTTTTAAGTCTTAATCTACAAATTAATTTCTTCATAAATGACAAAAGGGAGAGCTAACTAGTAACTAATCTATCCGCCCGTCCTATCACTTCAAGTTGAAAATCATTGTAACCAAATGTGTCACGTGTCTAAAATATGAGAAATTTATTAAGTAGCATTTGGAAGAAACACAAAATAAAAAAACTAAAATAGAGAGATAAATGCTGAAAAATAAAGAGTGAAATAAGTTTTAATATTGTATTTAATATAAAGCGAAAGATAGAGATTGAAATAAGAATGAATTTATAATTTAATTTGTACAAAAAATAAAGTTAAAATTAATTAATTGAAATAGGAGTATTTTAAGTATAAAATGTTATTAAAGTTTTAGTCTCTATTCTAAAAAACTCAGTCTCCTGTATTTTTACTTTTTAGAGGTACTTAAATACTTAAATTTTAAAAATAGAGACTGAAATTTTAATACAAGTCTTTAAGCCAACAAATATGATATTGAGTCCCAATCCTTCAATCTCTGTCCCATTACCTCAAAACAAACGCTACCTTATACATGAAAAACATTAAAGTTTTAATTAACTATTTTTTAATTATTTTTCTAATTTTTAAATAAAAAGGTTTAAATCTGAATTTTTGAAAAATAGCAAATTTATTTAAATCTTTATTCATTAAGTATTAGAAAAATAATTATAAAAATATACTAAGACTTCCAATTATTATATATTCATAATGTATTATACATATTAACCTCAAAATGTACATGAGCATTAGGATTTTTTAACATACAAAGTATAACTATTTTATTTGTATGTAAATCATGGTTTAAAATCACAAATTAAAAAATTGTTTAATTTTCATGTCATTAGTATAAAAAATTTTATACAAACAATTAATTGTCATATTAAAAAAATTTTAAATTTATTATTTCAAAAGCTATTTAAATATATAAATCTGATTGAATATTGTGTAAAATTCTTTACACTGATAATTTATTATTTTTTTTAATAATATTTTCTACTTTATTAAGTTAACGATTAATTCGTCGCATTTAAGGATTTATTGTTGGCCAATAAATTACTACATGTATAAGGTGAGATTTGAATCTCTTAATACTTACTTAACTAGACTAATGAATTAACTACTAGATCAATCTAAATTAATTAATAATGCATTAAAATTAAATACTTAAAAAATATATATACAAATCGTTTAAACAACGGTTTATTGCCAAACAAAAAATTCCTGTGATATTAGTTCTTAACAAGGATTTATGAACAAGATGAAGATCCCTTTTTCAAATACAATTTATTATAAGTACAGTCTTTATAAAATTCAAATAAATCTAACTCTGAAAGGCAGTAGAAAAAGAATAATAACTGGAAATAATGACAAAGATGGTATCTCTTTTGGTCGTTTTATTTGTGAAAAATTTCACATTTTAGTACTTTATATTTTTTTATAAGTAATAGATTATATTTCACTCATGAGGAATGATTTTTTTTAAAAAAAAAAAAATTATCTCATTTGAAGCGGGATAGATATGAGTTTATAAAATAAGCGTGGATATAAATTTGGGACGATAAATGAAATACTTGTGGGATAATAAGAAAAATAGTTAATATTCGTAAAATATATGTTTTTTGGTTTTTCATAATATTTTTTAGGTGAAGAACTAATCCATTGAAATATTGAGCTCCATGTAATGCATAAAGCAATATTCAAACTCCCAATATTTATTTAAGGAGACTTAATAAATTAACTACTAAACCAATCCAACTTGATTTAAAATACATGTTTTTATCTATCTCATTGTCATTCCTATTTTTTATCACTACTATCGGTTAACCCATAAATGATAAATCCAAACTTATCCGACAATCAACTTGATCACGATCGTGAATTAATAGGTTAATGGTTCAAATGATTATTGTTGATTGATCGAATCAGTTATATCAAAAGTAATTAATTAATGTATAAAATATAATTTAATTATATGTATGTAATATATTTTATGAAACTGGGTATATTTAACAAGAAGTTAAATAGCCAAGTGGTTTTATTAGTCATTCGTCTTTATTAGTTTCACAATAACCTAGCCAAAGCGGGACTTGAACATAGTATGACTGAGTTTATAAAACTGTAATCAACTGGACTTAATTTTTATAAAATTTTAATTTTGACGGGCTATAGCTCTCCCTTTTGCCAATGAAAAACTGGCTACCACCCTGCTTTGTCGCTGCCACGTCCTTATTCCATCGCCATCACCCTCTCACCCCATTGCTATCTCATTCCATTGATGCCCCTCTCACCCATCGACGTCGTTGAAACCCCTAAAGACTTAGAAGAGTAATGGAAGGAATGACATAAAATTTTATCAAAATTTATTATTTTTTGTCATTAATTAATTTTTAATATTTAAAAATAAAAGATAAAATATATTATTATTAAATTACTAAACTAAAAATTAGGTTGATGCTAAAAGTAATAGTCCAAAATTCTAGCATTTCTCAAATAATAATTGGAGGTTTTAAATCCTAAATCCTAATTCATTATCTTAATTATTCTTTAATATTTAATAAACTAATTAAAATATTTAAATATATATATTATTTTTTAAAAATATCAAAATTAAAAAATTCAAAATTTTATTTATTTAGAATTTAGAAAAATAATTAAGAACATAAATTAGGATTCTTAATTACTTTTCAAAAACTTAAATGGGCACTAATGGTATTTAAACGGAAAAAAACTTAAAAATAATAAAAAATATTTTTAAAAAATTATATACAAACACCTTTCTATATTCTCATTATATACAATAAAACAAAATATGTTCTTCTCCTTTAAACAACCAAAAAAAAAACTCTAATATGTTCTTCTACTCGTCCTTTTCTGTCAAACTACTAAAAACAAATTAAAAAGTCACAAATTTAAAAATTCAATGAAATTTAATCAGAATTAAATTAGATATAATAAAATAATATATTATATATAAAATATATATTTTAAAATGATTTTTTACATTTTATTATTTTAAATTATTGGCTAACAGTTTAAAAAATAGATTGATTCAATTAATTATTCTAAGTTTCTAACATGAAAATATTCGAATTCCCTTGATTATTGTGAATATCATATGTTTCTGAATATATCTATAAATAAAATAAAAATATATATTCTGCACGTCAAAAGAAGAAAAACGAAATTTGCATTGTTAGAATTAAATTGCATTATTTTAAAATAGGTAAAATAATAAGGCATTCAGTACAAAATCAAAATTATATAATACATTATTGCATTCCAAAATCATCTACTACATTCACCTAATCATTTTGTACTTTCAGCCCCTAACTTCTTCTTTCTTAATTTCTTCCTCCTTTGTCTATTCCATATTTGTATGTGAATTTGTTTTATTTGATTTTTTTTTTTTAGGAACTAACAATTTTTTAGTATTTTTAATCTATATAAATATAAAATTATTTTTAACAAATAAATTTTATTAATCAATTTTGCTAAATAATTAACAAGAGATTTAGTCAACAACAAACCAACAAACATTTTTAAATTGCATTTCATATTAATTAATTGTTATTAATTAATAATTATTTAAATTTTATTTTTAAAAATATAAAATTAATAATTATTAATTGCAGTTATTTAAGTTGATAGGTTAGGAATTGTTTATCTATATTTTTTTTATTAATTTATGTATGCAGATTCTGATAAATGTGGGTTGAATATATATATAAAGAAAATAAAAAAGCAAAAGAAAATTAAAAGACAAAAGCACAAGTATGAAATCCCATAAACTTTTTAAATAAAATCTAACACAAGTTTTTTTTCTCCAACTTTTCCAAAGAAAAAATTACAATGAGTTTTATTTGAGATTCTCCTTTTACTTAAGGTTATGCAAAAGCCCTTTGTCAAACCAAAATTTAAGTTTTCACAAAGTTGTTTCTTCATTTATTTATTTTTTATTATTATGTATTGCATGTGAATAACCTCTTTCTTTGTTCGTTTTCAAATGTCTCTTGACTTTATTGAAAAGCAAATGTTATTTCAGTTACAATGAAATTTACTATGGTTTTATAACATATGTATGTATTAGAAATGTCTTAGGATTAAGTTTCCTCATACATCATTGAATTTCCAAATCCAAACTCTAAAAAGTCAACTTTTATAATTTTTTTTTTATATTTTTCCATGATAAAAAATTATCGATGACTCTCAATATCCTCATACGTTATGATTGCCGTCTCTTAATAAGATGATGATAAAATAGGATATAGACCACTCACCAACTGTCGGTAAGACAAACTAGAATTAACATTTTAATTTTCTAATAGTGATGCAAAATTAATTAGTTATAACTAGGTCCCAGACAGATATGTATTTTTATAAATATATAATTAATGTAAAATCTAATTAATAACTATGTAATTATAAAATTTAGATATAAATTAGGCTATTAAGTAAAATTATAAAATATTCAATTGAAATTAATTCATTTAATTTTATATAATTATTTTTATCTTATTTTTTAAATAGTCACTTTTATTTATTTATTTTTCTTTTTTTAGTTATATTAAAAATATAATGTAAGAATGAAATTATTAAGTGTAATACAAATATAAATATAATATTTCAATAACAAAATATACCATTCACTTTTTCATGAATCATAACAGTCTGCAGTTTCAACGTAACATTATTATTATAATTATATAATATTAAAAAATATAAATTATTGAAAGAAAAAAATGATATGTAAATAATAAAGACAATATACAAGTGATGAATACAACTAGACCAAATAAAATAAAAAAAATTAGAGAAAATGACACTCCCCTCCCCTGCGAGATGCTAAAATGACACTCTCCTCCCCTCTATTTATAAAATGTACACTCTTCTCCCTTATAACTTTTAGAAAATCTCCTCTTTAATCCATTTTAATTTTTTTGTGTTAACTAATGTTAACTTTATCTATTTTTCAAGAAAAATAAATTATTTTTAACAAAATACTCTTTAGCAAAAAATTTATTTTTTTGTTATTAAATTTTACTTACCAAAATACCTTTTAATAAATTATTTTTTATTGATTAAATTATATTTTTACCAAAATATTTTTTAAAAAAATAATAATTAAATTATTTTTTTCTAAGATATCCTTTCATAATTTTTTAATTATTAAATTATAATTTTACCAAACTTTTTGTTAATATTTTTTTATATTTTACTATTAATTTTTTAATATCAATATATATTATTTTAACATTAAATAAAAAATCATACCATTGTTAATATGTATAATAATTAATATATATTGATATTAATATTGAAAAATAATCTTACTAAGATTTTTTTAATATTAAAAAAATTTTTTAACACAAAATTTTTTTTGTGTTAACTAATGTTAATTTTATCCATTTTTCAAGAAAAAATAAATTATTTTTTACAAAAATACCTTTTAACAAAAATTTTATTTTTTTGTCATTAAATTTTGTTTACCAAAATACCCTTTAATAAATTTTTTTATTGATTAAATTGTATTTTTCTCAAAATATTTTTAAAAAAATTAATAATTAAATAATTTTTTTCTAAGATACCTTTTAATAATTTTTTAATTATTAAATTATGATTTTATCAAAATTTTTGTTAACATTTTTTTAATATTTTACTATTAATTTTTCAATATCAATATATATTATTTTAATATTAAAAAAATCTTAGTAAAATTATTTTTCAATATTAATATCAATATATATTAATTGTTATACATATTAACAATGGTATGATTTTTTATTTAATATTAAAATAATATATATTGATATTAAAAAATTAATAGTAAAATATAAAAAAATATTAACAAAAAGTTTGGTAAAATTATAATTTAATAATTAAAAAATTATGAAAGGATATCTTAGAAAAAAATAATTTAATTATTAATTTTTTTAAAATATATTTTGATAAAAATATAATTTAATCAATAAAAAATAATTTATTAAAGGGTATTTTGGTAAGTAAAATTTAATGACAAAAAAATAAATTTTTTGCTAAAGAGTATTTTGTTAAAAATAATTTATTTTTCTTGAAAAATAGATAAAGTTAACATTAGTTAACACAAAAAAATTAAAATGGATTAAAGAGGAGGTTTTCTAAAAGTTATAAGGGAGGAGAGTGTACATTTTATAAATAGAGAGGAGAGGAGTGTCAATTTAGCATGTTGTCAGGAGAGGGAGTGTCATTTTCTCAAAAAATTATTGTAAAGACATCATACATTACATTGTTTTAGAAAGTTTATCACCTAATAAATAATGAGCCAGTTTTTTAGCAAACTAAAAAAGATCTATGGTCATTAACAAAATTTTCAAATAATTATGCAAAATATTAACTAAAAATAGAGAAAAAAATAAGAGACAAGATATTATATGAGAGGATATAAAAAAATTTATGTGAAATTAATATTAATTTATAAATATAAAGAGAAATCAATATAAAAAAATGAATTAAATTTTATTAATCAATTTATATCAATTAAGAGTAAAGTATCGTTTTTATCCTCAACGTTTGGGGTAAGTCTTATTTGTGTCTCTAACGTTTAAATCGTTCTATTTGTATCCTTAACGTTTATAAAAGTGATTCAATGTTATCCTACTATCAATTATACTAACAAATCAGATTATATTTTTCAATTTTTCTCACTTGAATGTATTCATTCTCAATTAAGTCTCACTTGGATGTGTTCGATTTTAATATTATACCCACTATTTGTGTTTAGATTCAATTATGTTCCTAGGAAAGTGAATTATGTAAATGTTGTAGGAATTGGTTTCAACATTTGATGAGTTATTTTTCGGAGTAGATCATCCATTCTATCACAGACATTTGTATTCTAACTTCAAGAAGAAATTTTTAAAACTCAAACTAAAGCGCCCATGATGTGTAATTGACGTAGGATAACATTGAATCACTTTTACAAACGTTAGGGATACAAATAGAACGATTTAAACGTTAGGGACACAAATAAAATTTACCCCAAACATTAGGGACAAAAACAATACTTTACTCTATCAATTAATAAAAAATAATATTAGTATTAAAAATATGGAGTAACCTCAGGAGCGGAGCTAGCTAGGCCTAGGATGATTTCTAAAGGGCCAATATAAAAATCATCACTTTAGAAGGAAAGAAAAAATAAAATTATAGGATCAATGTAAAAATTAAGGAACAAAATAATAAAATTAATTAGGGACCAATATAAAAATTAAAAAATTATATGCACACAAGAAATTTCTAAAGGGCCAATATAAAAATCATCACTTTAGAAGGAAAGAAAAAATAAAATTATAGGATCAATGTAAAAATTAAGGAACAAAATAATAAAATTAATTAGGGACCAATATAAAAATTAAAAAATTATATGCACACAAGAAATTTTAATTGGGGTCAGGCCGGAAGGAGGGGGGGGGGGGATTGCCTCCCTTGGCGTGATGAAGTTTCACCACTAGGTAACCTAAAAAAAATAAAGAGCAAGAGAAAATGAAAAAATAAGATTAAACATTATATAGAAAGAATATAAAATGTGGTAATTAAAAATTTATAAAATAATAATTTTATTAAAATATTTACGTCATAATATTAGAAACTAACTAAAATGTCAAGAATTTATTATATTATTAATTAATTTTTTATATATTATATAAAAAATATTATATACACACAAAAAATTAATTATTTGTATAATATATGTATATTTTTATTTATTTTTAATATATATTTTATATTTTAACATATATTTTATGTAAATATTGATTTATTATAGAGTATTATATTTTATAAAATTATTTTTTAATATTTATTTTTAGAGAATTTAAAATATAAAATTTAAAAATTAAAATTTAAAATTTAAAGTTTAAAATTTAGAATTAAAAAAGTTAACTCCTAATTGAAATCTTTATAGAATTGACCTTTTTTGAATAAAGTTTTTGCAGATATCAAATAATAATTGAAATAAACTTTTAGAATTTAGTTAGGGAGTCAACTTTTTTGAGTTAATATATACCAATTTTTAATTTAAATTTTTAAACTGCAAATTTAAAAAAAATAAAACATAATTTTACAAAAAAAAATTACTACTTAAAAATTAGTTATTTGTTAGAAACAAGAGATTAAACTAAAGAAAAAATGGTATATTATTGAGTATGTCACAAAGATATAATACATAGGGATATATATAGGTGTTAGAAGAATTAAAGTAATAAAAGCATACAATATTACAATTAATATACAGATATTCTATATAAATATAAATGATACTAATGATTAGATTCTAATTATTCTCTAACATCTCCCCTCAAACTCAAGTGGGAGTTAAGGATACCATCTTGAGTTTGGATATATACTAGAGTCCGAAACGAGTAGGATGATGAGCCTTTGTGAATATATCAGCAGTCTGATCTAGAATTCTAACAGTGACGAGGCAAATACATCAATAAGGAGACGTTGCCAGACAAAGTGACAATCTATCTCAATGTGTTTGGTGCGTTCATGAAACACATCATTATGCACAATCTGAATAGCACTGTGATTGTCACAAAGAATATCGGTTGGGGATGACTGAGGAGCACCCAAGTCTGCGAGAAGCCAACGAATTGAGACAATCTCAGTAGTGGTGTTAGCGAGAGCACATTATTTAGCTTCTGTGCTTGATCGAGCAGTGAACATTTGCTTCTTAGCTCACCAAGAAATGAGAGCGTCACCAAGAAACAGACAATAATCAGTAATAGAACGACGATTAGTGGGATCACCAGCCCAATCAGCATCTGAATACGCCTGAAGAGATAAAGATGAATGGGCAGAAAAATAAAGGCCATGAAATAGAGTGCATTTGATGTAGCAAAGAATGCGAAGAACTACCGCATAGTAAGTAGTACGAGGAGCTGATAAGAACTGGCTAAGAACATGAACTGAATAGGCGATGTCTGGTCGAGTAACAGTCAAGTAGACGAGACCTCCAACTAACTGTCGATAAAGAGTAGAATTATCCAAAACAATGCCATCCATAGGTGTAAATCGAATATTAGGCTCAAGGGAAGTAGACTCAATGCGACTATCTGTAATCCCGATGCGAGCAAGAAGATCTAAAGCATACTTAGCTTGAGAGAGATAGATACCATCATTTATGAATATGACCTCGAGACCAAGAAAATAACTGAGAGAACCAAGATCTTTCATCTCAAAAGTATGGTGAAGGGAGGTTTTGAGATAAGAGATACCATCAACATCATCTCCCATAATGATCATGTCATCAACATACAAAAGCAGAAGAACAACTCCACGTTCACTTTTACAAATAAAGAGAGCATTCTCATGAGGACTGCAAGTGAAACTGAGATTGCATATAGTGGTGCTAAACTTGTCAAACCATTTACAAGGAGCTTGCTTAAGACCATAAAGGGCCTTGCGAAGGAGACATACTTTACTAGAAGGACAAGGATAACCCGGAGGTAGTTTCATATAGACCTTCTTTTTTAAATTCCCATTAAAAAATGCATCTTTACGTCCATCTGATTAAGAGACCATTTTTTTTACTGCAGCAATGGCAAGGAGAGCTCGAACAGATGTGAGACGAGTAACAAGAGCAAAAGTCTCTTCATAGTCAATGCCATACTCTTGCGTACAACCTTGAGCAACCAATCGTGTCTTATAATAGTCAATAGAACTATCAAAGCGAGTCTTTATCTTGTATACCCATCTACTACCCATAACTTCCTTATCAGAAGGAGGATCAACTAAATTCCAAGTGTGTACTTTTTCAGGTGTCTGGATTTCTTCCAGCATTGTTTGCTGCCAGTTTGGATTTGTGGAGGCTTCTCTGAATGACTTAAGTTCATATTGATGAAGAATAGTAGAAAAATAATGATAATCAAGAAGATGAGGAGGTAGATTTCTTGCCTTAGAGGAACGAGTAGAAGGAGGAGGCATGACGGCAGGAGTTGGAGTATCGTCCAGTCTGGAATCATTGAGAGATGGAGAAGACGGAAGAGTAGGAGGTTGTAGAGGTTGACTCAAGGTAAAACATGTAGAACCATCACTAGAAAAAAGATCAATATTGGGATTATTGAAAAAGGATGACTGAGTAGGAAGAATGGACTCAAAGGAGGAAAACCGAGAAAACATGTGATGCTCCCAAAATACAACATGAAGAGATATACAAATAAGTCTAGAGAGAGGATCCCAACAACGATAACCCTTTTTTTCAACGTCATAACCAAGGAAACAACATATGCGAGCTCGAGGTTCAAGTTTATTATATTCATGAGGTTGAAGAATGACAAAACAGACACAACCAAAAACTCAAAGAGAACTGTAATCTCGAGAGGTATGATAAAGATGCCCAAAGAGAGTAATGTTATCAAGGATAGAAGAAGAAAGTCTATTGATAACATGAACAGCAGTAAGAATAGCTTCACCACAAGTACGCTCAGAACTAAGGGTGTTCGCGGTGCAGTTTGGTTCGATTTTTTAGAGAAAAGTAATCCGATCCAATCGTTTAATTAAACTGCAGTTCGGTTTGGTTTGGTTTGTTAACTAAAACCATCTGAACCAAACCAATTAAAATCAGTTTGGTTTGGTTCGGTTTGTTCAGTTTTTCAGTCATTAGAAAAATGTAAAATTATAGCCATCCTTGCCTAACAAAATTAAGCCATAATACGAGAGCCATATGAATAATTGTATGCAAAACTTAAGCTGGTAAAGAAATTGACTAAATCATAGCAATAAGAATAAGGGTGGTGGAAAGCAACAACTATTATCAATCAATCACTACTTCTATATGTTGTACATGTATGAGGTGATTTAAAACTGTCTTTCAAAAAAATATTATAAAAATATGAATACTAAAGCAACATGGTATATGCTGATTATGTTTTACAGCTCAATCATTATTATCTCTAATGACTAAATTCAGCAAAGAAAGGGAACCATGACTAGATAATAATATATATACAAGAAAAATTAAATAAATAATTAGAAACATATCAAAATTACAACAACACTAAAATTAAAATAACATAAATTAGAACAGCAAATCATAAAATTCAAATTAGATAATTAAAACAAGAACACTCAGAACAATTTTTCAAAAAGAAATTATCTAATAGCCACAAATTTTTAAATTAGAGAACTACAAATTATCAAAGCTACAAGAACAAATTAGAAAGAATAGGACCAAGAATCCTAAACTAAAAGTCATAATAGCAAAATAAAATTAGAACTAAGAACAAATAACCAAATCCAAAAAAATTAGAACAAATAATTTACTTGAGAGGCATCCCTATTCTAGATGCAGAAAAATGCTACTGTAGCGCAAAAGACGATGGACGATGTCTTTGAAGTGTGACTGACGAGCGATGAGTGACGATGACGGCGGCTTCACCTGCGATGGAAGGAAAGGGAGAGGCTGCGACTGCGAGGGAGCGAGGGACGGAAAGGGAGAATTTGCGATGCGAGGGAGGGAAACAGCGACTGTGAACTGCGAAAGGAGGAAGGGAAAGAGAGAGGACCACGCCGAGGTGCTGTCTGCGAGGTGCTATTCGGTGAGTTGTTGACGGTGCTGTGGACGGTGAAAGAAGACTGTGATGGGAGGAAGGGGCTCGGCGGCTGGGGCTTGGGGATTGATGTTCCTTCGTTAGAGAAAGACTGTGAGAGACTAAGAGTGGTGCTCCTAGGTTTAGGCTATCTAGTGTTTGGGCCTTTTAGGGTTTTTTAAGTGACTGGTTCAGTTAGGGGCTTTAGAGTCAAAATCGAAAACCAAACTGAACCGCAAGAAAAATAGCAAAACATGATTTTTTCGATTTTTTGTTTTTGGTTTGTTTGGTTTTCGATTTTTCTGGTTTGGTTGATCAGTTTTGTTCGGCCTGTATCGGTTTTCAACACCCCCTACTCAGGACACGAAGAAGAAAGAAGCATTGCACGAACAGAGTCAAGAATGTGATAGTGTTTGCGTTCACCTCGTCCATTTTGTTGAGACGTACCAAGGCAAAAAAAAAACTCAGGAAAAGTACCCTGTCGTTCTACAAGAAAGGTTAAAAGTTTGGAATCACGGTATTCCATAGTATTATCACGTTGAAAAACCTTAATGACCTTGGAAAACTGAGTTTTAATCATAGTGGCAAAATTAATATAAACTTGAGGTAGCTCATGGCGATTAGTCATCAAATAAACTCAAGTAAAGCGTGAATAATCATTAATGAAAACGAAAAAGAAGTAAGAGAGGAATTATTCTGAAAAGACAAAGCAAGTTGTTTGGCAGTTTGACAAGAAATGCAATCAAAATACTCTTTTTTAACCTGACCCAAAATACCATGAGACACAAGAGGACGCAATTTTTCTAAGGAGCTGTGGGCAGGATGGTGATGCCACAAGTGAATGGTAGATGGAGAAGAAGCATCACAGAGATTTGGCACAAGAGGAATATGAAGATTCTCGAGTTCAAACAATCTTCTAACCTTACATCCAGTCCCGATGATTTGTCCCATCCGACAATCTTGAACACGACAATCGGAAATGAAAAAATTGACATCAAAATTGAGATCAACAAGTTGACCAACAGAAATAAGATTGAAGTTAAATTTTGGAATATAATAAGTATCATGGAGATTAAGAGTTGACTGGGAGATAGAACCCTTGTGTATTGCACGCAAGAGGGAACCATTAGCAGTATAGGCAGAAAGTACATTTGTAGTGGTTGACAAAGACGAGAAAAGATGATGCAAAGGAGACATGTGATTAAAGCAACCGGAGTCAAATTACCATTTAGAATTACCTAGAGGAGTCAAAAAAGCAACAGGACTATTACCAGAAAGGGAGAGAAGATGCTTAAGAAGAGATGCAATATCAGATAAAGAGACAGAAGACAGGTTGAGAGGAGCAGAGGTGGTAGATTCAGTAGTAGCAGCAACAGCAAGAGCAGACACATTCTTGGAGAAGTTGGGATGAGAATGATACTTGAGGTGATCAGGATGTGGTGGGCAAGTAGGACAGATAGTAATAAAATGTCCCGAGAGCTTTCAGTAATGGCAGAACAGTTGTGGACAATTGTAGCTAATGTGACATTTTTGTTGGCATTTACGATATTCAACAGAAGGACAGTTTGAGAAGAGGTGCCCAGAATGGTTACAGTTTTGATAAAATTTACCCTTTCTGTCTGTGACAGCAAAATCATTTGAGTTTTCCATAATAGTAGAGACAAAGATCAAAGAGAGGAGAGAAAACTGCAAATCTGAGGCTGAAAATGAGCAAATAGATGGCAAAATTGGAAAGAGCTCACCAAAAAATCTTAGGGAGGGTTTCACTGTCTGCCACGTTAGATGCCACGTAAGCAGCCACGTCAACAGGAAAAGGCGACATGTGGCAACACGTGATAGGAGAAGGGAAACGCGTCAGCGCTGAGGCGGACAGGGAGGTGGCACGCGGGTCGGAGAGGCGAGCCGGGTCGGGTTCGACGCGGGCTGGAGCAGATCCGCAGGTGTTTGCTAGCTTTGACATGTGGCGCTATCTGATGCCATTAATCCTGGGCGTTGATCCAACGGTGCTGGATGGCGTCTGGAGAGAGTCACCTAAAACAGACAGCGATATTCAAGTGGCGCGTGAGAGCATGTTCGGCGGTGGCAGGCGACGAGTCTGGAGGCGTTAGAATCTTGACGACGAGGCAAACACACTGGTGGCGGTGGTGACAAACCAAAGCGTCAGAAAAAGGTAAAAAAAAAACGAGGGTAAAAAGCATTGTCGAAAGAGAAAAACAAAAGGGCTATGAACGAATTTTCATGGGAAAAAAAGAAACTTATTCTCTTGATACCATGTTAGAAATAAGAGACTAAACTGGAGAAAGGATAATATATTATTGAGTATGTCACAAAGGTACAATACATATGGGTATATATAGGTGCTAGAAGAATCAAAGTAAGAAAAGCATACAATCCTACAATTAATATACAAATATTCTATATAAATATAAATGATACTAATTAATCTAAATTGTTAGTATGTATTTTTTTTAATTTTTATTCTCACAAAGATAATTTCAATATCTATAATAATTCTTTGTAGAAAATGACACTTTTTTTTATTAGATGTCTAAATAATATTTTTTTATTTCTGAAATATACACTTCTCTAATCTCCTTAGCAAAAGTTAAATGACATACATTTTAATTTATTTAACTAAAATACTCTTTCATAATTATTTTTGTATATAAATTAGTGATAAGTATTTGGCTATTCAAGAAAATAAATAATATATATTATAAATATAAACTTATTATTATTGTAATAGATATTAATTTTTAGTATTTTAATTTGTTACAAAAATATTTAATTTAAAATTTTTATATATTTAATGATTAAAAGTAAATAAATTAATTATACTAATAGTAATATATATATATATATTTATATTATTATTAACATTATTATAGTAGTAAAAATAATAATATAAAACATATTTTTTATTATTATAATATATTTTATTTATTTTGATATGTTATCATTAATCATGAAATTTATAAAGATTTTTAAATTGAATAGTTTTTTAAAAAAGGTAAAATATTTTATATTATGTAATAATAATAATAATAATAATAATAATAATAATAATATGAAATATATATTTATTGTTAAAGTAATAAAATTTATTTATTTTTAATATTTTATCATTAATCATAAAATATTAAAAATTTTTAAATTAAATATTTTTATAATAAGTTAAAATATTAAAAATAAATTAAATTTATTACATTAATAATATATTATTGAAGATTATTTTATTCAAATAGATTAAAAAATATATTATTTAATTCTTATAAAAAATTATATATTTTAAAAATAATAAAAAAATGTCATTTAAACATGCATAAGAAAGTGTCATGTTTTCTCCTTTATAAGCATTTTTGTTATCCCTCACTTTGAGCCTGTTCAAAATGGTATACAAGAACCTTTATACTTGTTAGATAAATATTCAAAATTTATTATTTTTTGTCATTACTTAATCGTTAATTTAATTTCTATAGTTTAATAATCTAACAATATACTTTATCCTATACTTTTAAATATTAGTAACTAGTTGATAACAAAAAATAATAAATTCTGATAGTCTTCTAACATTCTTTACTTGCCTATATATATATATGGTGAATTCTACCCAACCCCCTTTAAAATAACATGTAAGTTACCCTTCATTATGTGTCACATTGTAATTGGTCCTTATCTTAACCATAGTTGGGATACGAAGCGCCAACGTCATCGCCATCTACTGCCCTCCCACACAACCTCTTTTTTCAGTATAACCAGCGCCTCTTTTTGCCATGGATCACTTCTTACCCACATAATTAATGATTAATTTGGTTATTAAATTTTTTTATTAAAAAAATATATCTTTATTTAATTACGTGATGGAACATATATTTATATGTAAACTATAATATAATAAAATAAATCTATTCAAAGTATTTAAAAGTATAATTAAAATCATGAACATACAAATATAATAATAAAATTTGTACTCCAAACAAATAAACATATTTTTTTTATCATACATATATTATTTAAAAAATAAATATATTATTAAAATTAATAACAGAAATTTAAAATGATAAAATTCAATTTTTTTACCGTAATTTTTATAGTATTTTTATTTTTTTTATTTTTAATTTATTAGTACTTTATTATCTAATTAATAATTAAACAAATTATTTTTATGAAAATTTATTTTTTGTATTATATTAGAGAAGAGACCAATATAACAGTTTAAAAAATAAATTGTATAAATATTTAAGAGATAAATATGAAATACATACCTAAGTAATGTTTAGTTTGGTTATTAAATTTTTTTATTAAAACAAATCTTTATTTAATTACACGATAGAACATATATTCATATGTAAAATATAATATAATAACTCTATCTAGAGTACTTAAAAGCATAATTAAAATAAAAAAAAAACATATTTTTTATCGTACATAAATTATTTTTTAAAAAATAAATTGTTAAAATTAATAACACAAGTTTAAAATGATAAAATCTAACTTTCTTACAAGTATTTTTTTATAGTATTTTTATTCTTTTAATTTTTAATTTATTCGTATTTTATTATTTAATTAATAATTAAATAAATTATCTTCATAAGAAATTATTTTTTGTATTATCTTAAAGAAGATACCAATATAACAGTTTAAAAATTATGTAAAAATAATTTTTAAATAAAAAATAGATAATATTAAAATTTTTAAAATAAAAATAAATTATATAGATAGATATTTAAGAGATAAATATGAAATACATGTCTAAAATAAATAAAATAGACAAAAATAATTCTCTATTTTTCAAGAGTACTCCTATTTTGTCTGTTTTATTTATTTTAGGTATGTATTTCATATATATCTCTTAAATATTTATACAATTTATTTTTTAAATTGCTATATTGGTCTCTTCTCTAATATAATACAAAAAATAATTTTTTATAAAAATAATTTGTTTAATTATTAATTAAATAATAAAATACTAATAAATTAAAAATTAAAAAAATAAAAATATTATAAAAAATACCGTAAGAAAGTTGAATTTTATTATTTTAAATTTTTGTTATTAATTTTAATAATATTTTTATTTTTTAAATAATATATGTATGATAAAAAAATATGTTTATTTGTTTGGAGTACAAATTTTATTATTATATTTGTATGTTCATGATTTTAATTATACTTTTAAATACTTTGAATAAATTTATTTTATTATATTATATTTTACATATAAATATATGTTCCATCACGTAATTAAATAAAGATATGTTTTTTTAATAAAAAAATTTAATAACCAAAATTAACCATTAATTATGTGGATAAGCAGTGATCCATGGCAAAAAGAGACGTTGACTATACTGCGACGACGAAGTTATTGGCGACGGAATTCAACGACGTGACTAAGAGATGATGCACTAAAGAAAGAGAGGTTGTGTGGGAGGGCAGTAGATAGCGATGACATTGGCGCTTCTTGTCACGAATCGACGGTGCTTGGAAGGAGTGGAATGTGTTTCAAGGAGTGGAGCTTTGATAAATCTCAAATAATAAATTATAAAATAACCCAACTATGGTTAAGACAAGGACCAATTACAATGTGACACATAATGAAGAGTAACTTACATGTTATTTTAGAAGAGGTTGGGTAGCATTCACCTATATATATATATATATATATATATATATATATATATATATATATATATATATTTCGAAGTAGAATCCGTACAATTCATTCCAACTATGAAAGGCCATTACTTAACCCAAGAAATCATGGATGTTGTGCTTGATAAAGGTGCCACCCATGATGATGATCATAGCCTCCCAAAGGTCCGGACCTTAGTCGTGAAGTCCATGATGCCGGGCAAGGAAACTCAACCACGGCTAGTTCGCAAAGTCTTGATGGCCAGTAACGACCATGATACCATGCAGCCAAGGACCATTTTTGGAGGGTGCTACAAAGTAGTGCTCTATTATAATAACGATAATGGTGAGGAGAGTGGTTGGTCTTTTTATGGTTGGATTGTGGAGTCACTGTGCATGGCCCTAGTGGACTACCCTATACTCGCTGCCAGGCTCCTGGAAAGAGACACGGGACTGCAAATTGTGTCTATTGATTCTGGCTTTCGATTATTGTCGGCACAGTGTCAATGGAGCTTGTCACAGTTTCTTGATCTGAATGAGAGAGACAATAATAATAGTAATGAGACTGAGCTTGTCTACTGGAAGGAAATTGATGAAACATCTCCTCAGTTCTCACCCTTGTGCTATGTTCAGGCAAGTACTATTATTTCTTCTACATGTACTTTACTTTGGGTTTAACGAATGGAAAATACTCACATGATGACATCTTGATATGAAGATGATATTGTGAATCCTTGATGATTAATCAATGATGATTAATCAAACATATTTAGTTAACTTTATCAACTCATCTAATAATTCACAATGCTATTTTCATGTAAAGATATCATCATGAGAGTATCCACCTTAATGAATTACTAATGCATTTATTCAAAGGAAAAGTATATGGAACCAAGAGATGATCAGCCAAAAAGTAAACAACTTAACTAATTTATAATTATATTTAATTAATTTTATTTGTTTTTAATTTATAATATTTGATATTAATTGCTTCTCACCCCAAATTAAAATTTTGAATGATACGTTGAAGAAATAGGAACAGAAATCACGGAACTTTCAATAATTTCGATTTTTAGTATATAAAAAAATTTATAAAATATATAAAACAACATCAATTTAGTATGAAAAAGAAACATTCTGATATTTAGTAGAAAAAACATCTTAATGCTTAGCATAAATATCATTTATGTAGAGATTTCGAATTCACCCAAAAACATTTGACTGATTTTTGGTACCTCTTCATTCCCTAACATGATTGTTATCCAAATGCTAACAACAATTAAAAAGCTTCATAATTTAAAGCTTCATAATTTAAGCGAATGGAATTGAAGAAATAAATAAAAATCGAATTTTACATGCTCAAAGTATAACCTCCCACGTCAATAATAAGCTTTTAAGTGGACACCCTGATATCTTTTATAGTTAGTGGGGCATAGGATTCTCAAAATGGATTAAAATTCGTTCTCTATTTAAATGGGCAAATTTTTTCTTTTAAAATTACGTCCATTTAAATTTCAAGTTAAATAAGTATGTTAGTTAGTGAACTAAATAAGTTATCCATTTATTTTTATTTTGCAAAAAAATAGCACTTTTTTATTCATATTCTTCTTATTTAATTTGAAAATTTAATCTATCGACTAAAAAAATACTGTTTGTTTAATTTTTTTTTAACAAAAAGTGATATTTTTTAATAAATATTTTTTTTAAAAAAAATAAAAACTAAACAAGTTAATCCATTTAATTCGTTGATTGGATTGGCCATAAACGATATAGATTAAAAATTTATGGTTCGTAAAAAAACTATACTTATATGAGTCAATTTGTATAATCTGCAGATTTAGATGAGTCGAGTCTAGATAAATCGTCAGCTCTAATGATGCATACAAAATATATGATAAAGACACATGGAATGTGACTACTGGATAGCCCTTCATGCATATTTGCAAAGAAAGCCATATGAAAAAGTTGCTTGTTTGAGTTGTTCAAATAATATTGTTTTTTCAGCCGAATTAATCAATTTTTTTATTTTAATTTTTCATCTTAAATCCTAAATTCTTAAAAAATAAGATAAAAAAATAATGATTAATGTCAATTATTTAAAAATTATTTTTTATATTTTTTATTATTATAATTTTGTACAAGTTTGATTTACCATTTTTTTCACAACTAGAAAATGGATTAATACAGACAGATTTACATACAGATTTAGTCTTTATTACAGACAGATTTTTGGTTATTGACGAAATTATCGATGGAATTTGTCTCTCTGTAAAAGTTTCATCGGAAATTATTTACCGACGAATTTTTTTCCGTCGGAAAATTACAGACGGATTTTTACTAGTTACCGATGGATTTTTCCTCTGTAAATTCTCCATCCATTTTTCGAAGGCGACGAACTTTCGGACGGATTTTCTGTCTGTAATTACAGACGGATTTTCAGACAGATTTTCCATCTGTAATTACAGACGGATTTTCAGACGGATTTTCCGTCTGTAATCTGTAATTACAGACGGATTTTCCGACAGATTTTCTGTCTGTAATTTGAACTTTGGAAAATCATCTCACACTCTGATTACAGACAAAAAATTCATCTGTAAATCCGTCAGTAAGGTAAAATAGAATTTTTTTTATTTTTCTAATTACAAAATGAGGAATGCTAGGGGGCCAGCAATTTTGGTGTTTTGTAACCATCAATTGGTCATCAATAGTATTTTTAATGGTATGAGATTACATCTAATGGTGGAAAATCATTCACTTTTATTTTGATGGTTAAGTGCTGGCCAGAAAACACAAAAGTTGCTGGCCCCCTAGACTTTTCCTTACAAAATAAACTTGTTTTCATACAAAATAAATATAATTTAATACAAATTTTTATCTAATTTGTATTCGAATATTTATAATATTTCAAAAAATAAACAAATTCATCGTATTATCAAACTAAAAGAAAAGTACTATAAACAAGCAAGTCAATATAATTCAAAACATAAACAAAGTGTATTGATCATCAACTATAATTTCCAGTATATTGTTCAACCATATTAAAACTATCAGCTATAGTCTTCAGTGTCAGCTTCATCCTCATCATCATCATAGTCCTCATCCGAACCATACTAAAACTATACCAAGTCCATTTTTGCCCTTGCTAGCTCCCTCTCCAATGTTTTCTTCTCCTCCAGCCTTGGACTACTGGGAGTAAGTATGGGTCTAATTGCAAGAATAGGACCATACACTTATTAGTTAGTAATATAACAATAATAAGTACAGAATAAACATGGAAGAAATTGAACGGAAAATTTTTTCACAGATCCACCTTATTATTGATGAGCACTTCCAACATATAATTGTTCCAAAGAATTTGGTAACATAAGCATTTTAGCAAGATAAAACAAAAAGACAGCAGAAATAGTCACTTTAAGCAGGAAATCTTTGCCTAGACATAGAAAATCACTCAGTGCTCCTAATTAGCAGAGTAGTTGGCTAGAATGAAATAAATTACCTGTCACCAAAGAGGAAGCAATTTAGACTCATCACCTAGGGCATTTAAACGTTGTGCACTGTAGAACATTGATATGATATCAGTAAATGCAATTTCATATTTAATTTTGACACTCAATAAAAGTTAAAAGACAGGTTATTTCAATTAATCACTTTAAGTTTTCTAAAATATGTGACTCAGAATATTAATATAACAAATAAGAATTTCACATATGACATCAAAGTATAGTCATGACTCGACCAGGTTTCCAGAATGATTTCTCTGAAGGGTTGCAGAAGAGAAGCCTTGTTCGTCATAGTCAGATTCTGTGTCCATTTTACCATCCAAAAATAGGCAGATCACGGCGCAGTCGTCCATCTTTGAAGTTGGATACTTAAGTTTTCACTCCCGGGCTGCAGCATCTACCAGAATCTTTGCAGCTGATGACCGTGTTGGTGCCGAAGATACTATCTCAACCACCTCTTCATTGCTTAAAACATCCCAGACCTAGAAAGAATCAGAATCAGTTACATTCGGAGTGGAGGAGACATGGAAAGATTCCACTGCTAAGTGCTAACAAACTATTGAGTGGTTACCTCATCAAGGCATAAGGATGAATTCTGATACAAAAATCACACATGGAACAAAGAGATAGGATGAATTCTGATGCAAATAACAAACTTTGCAAATCGGGCTTCAAATCAATGGTCAACTGAATTGCCACCATGGAGTCATTACTGTCCTTGGATCCCATCACTGCTCGAGAATCCCCGATATATCCAATGAACAAATTTGAGCCCTGGTAAGAGAAGAAACTGAGAAAACCATAATGGAATCAGAAACCATAGCTAGATTCTCTTTTTATTTCTTTTTCCAATGTGTTACCTGCTTCACTATAGTGACAACCATGCTCCCACTACAAATTAGTTTTAAATAATTACATGTAGTGGAAAGAGGACCAATATGAATATCATCTACAAGAGAAAGTAAAAAGTTTCATAAATAAAATATAGATGGTAGCAGAAGAAGAAATTAAGGACATGCCTAAATCAAGCTCGAAATCATCAAGTGGATCAACTGTGTCTGATGAAGGCTTTAAGAAGGGAGGATTTGAGAATATTTGTTCTAGATTCTCCAAAATATTAGGATGAGCTGGTTGATTTGCATTTGGATCTGCTTTTCCCGTGGTGAAGTTCTTGACAAAATTAGCAAAGATAGAAGTTATTCCCTGTGGCAAGGAAAGTTGAATTAAAAATCCTAGAAACTGTAATGAAAGAACCAAAAGCACGAAAAACCTGAAAAATTTGGACCTGTCTTTCATTTTGGCTTGGAGATTGGCTCACAATAACATCAACAGCAGCTTGGAGAACTTTATCATGAAGACAAGGAAAAGACTCCAGAATCCTAAAAGTTTATGTTTTAAAATTGAGTGTACACATTATAGAGGCTAATCACATTTAGCAAATTTACATGATGAAAGAAAGATACCAGAACTCATTTTGCCATGTCAGAAGTGATATTGAAGCAATTTCATTCCCATTGACCTATATACAAAGTTGAAAACAAGATAACCATTAGTCTGATTACAATAAAGATATAGTCAAATAAATTACTGAGCTACCCATCTTTAGCTATTGGTAAAAAAGAAATTGGGAAATAACCTCAAAAAGGACATACCATCGTCGAGTTTGGGGCCTTCATGCTTCATCAAAAGTATTTGCTATAATTTTATTATATTGCAATCAAATTCAATACAAAAGGGAACTAGGACTACATGCGATCATATTATATGCCAGATATATCAACATGTTAGGTTTGGCATGCAATCTATTTTGAAATTCAAATAATGTAGTTTGAAAGATTAACTTATGCTCCGAGGGCACAAATTATACAATAGTGAAAACAAGAGGCACACATTAAGTAGAAGTATTTATGATACCTTCACTAAATTCCAAGGACCCCAGTAACTATTGGACATTGTTCGTTGTTCTTCCACCTTTCAAACACATAAACCCAACCGGTAACAGTTTCTTCCCAGCCATCCTCTGAATCATTGACATATTCCAAGAAATCATTGCACTCATCAAATGCCCCAGAATCAACATATCTAAAACCACCTTCCAAATTCATAGTCTCATGGTTTCCATTTACCTAGATCAGGCAGATCCAATTATGGAAAGTTAATTAAAAATTTAAATAGCAGAAGGTAATAACAAGATTCTTAAAATTTTACAAATAACTCCTTAATAATTCATCGAGGTTTAATAGGAATTATTTTCTATTCCTTTCTCCAAGCTTAAGGGATTATTCCAAGTTCTAACATACAAGTTATTTTTTAAAATTAATTTTAAAATACAAGAGAAGATCAATCTACGTTTCTAGTATTTCTATAAAATATCAATCCATAGAAAAGAAATCCAGCACATTATTGCTTTACCTATCAAATTCTAATTCTATACACATTGGCAAAAGACGAGTGACTCAAATTAAAATTAAATTTTAAAACTAAGAGCTATCGGTTTCTAAAAACAGGACACATACCGTTTTTCCACCAGTCCATAAGTCTTGATCATCAGAACTCAATACACCAGCCATTTCAAGTGCAGATCTAGCCAACTTAAGATCTCCATGTAGATTTCCAACTATTAAACGAAAATTGACTCCGGTGAGATATATAAGAGACAAAAAGCATGCATTGCTGAAAAACATTATGTCTAAAACTAATTAACAAGAAAAAAACCTATAAGCATATTAATAGAATCAATCAATGGAAAGCATCCCCATCCATTGAAACTTTCACTTTGACATTGAGAATTTCATACTAGAGTTCCACCATATAAGAGAATCAAATAAAATAAAGCATGTATGCAGTTCATCATATAGTCTGAAATTTTCAATAAAAGCAATTAGTAGTAAAATAAGTGCATTGCTGATCCTATAAGAATTCCATCATGAAATACTTGACAGTAGATGCACATAAAGATGTGCTTAAGAGATCAAAGATTTACACGTCATTTTCTAAGAGATTACTTCCACTTAGCTAACTCCAATTAGGTTACTCCAGTTCAACTTTAAACAAAAGAATTATTATTCTACATTTGCTAGGAAAAAAATTCATGAGGAAGACAGGATGAATATGATTCCCATTTTGAAAATGCAAATAAATATTATTTCAAGCATTCAACCAACAAGCTTAAGGGTCTTCCTAATAAGAGCAAGCCATTTCCTTGCAGGGCCATTGTCTTCTGTTCCCAAAATGTTACCAACAATAAGAGGTACAATTTCTTGAAACCTGAGGCCAAAAAGAAAATGCAAAAAATTTCTCAGCAAGAAATGTTGCAGAACAAAAGGTGACTTCCACATTATACAACCGGCATTAATAATTTACCCAAGAACATAGATATCAGCGGGTGGAGAGGTGTGAAGGCAATCTTCAAGGTTCAAATAACTTGGAGGTGACTTCCCTGCTACATTCCAAGTGGCAACAAAGATTCTGCATGCAGAAGGAATAAAGAACTCAATAAAATAGAAAATCCTTAGTTGTTGTTGTTAGAAGAAGATAGTTTAGTACCTATAATTATAAAACCTTTTCCAACTATTTTATTTAAAACCAAGGAAAGAGAAAGTAATGTGATTGACGACAAAATTTAAAATACCTCAAAAGATATTTAGCACAGCTTATTCTAGTATCCTTTGAAATTAGATAATCAAGAAGCACTTGGTGATTATAATGTATCTGCAGATCAACAAGTTAAAGACAACATAATCAATAGATAAGATTTTTTACTTCCTTTTAACTAAATAATAAAATGGATAGAATTGGGGAACCTATCTACGTGCTATGGCTACATTAATACTTGCCTCTGAAAGAAACAGGTGGAAAAGGTGCAGGTGGAAAAGTATATATAGCTGTGAAGACTTTACCTGAATCAGTGAACAATATATTCCTCTTTTATTAATTTAAAAAAATTCTGGAGTAGAAAGTAGAAAAAATACTTTAAAGCCTTCAAGGTCTTTACCTGAATCAGTGAACAATATATTTCTCTTTCAAAGCCTTCAAGGTCTTTACCTGAATCAGAAGAAAGTAGAAACCTACCTACTACCAGGTACCAACCCCAGCAAGAAAGGAAAGTGAAAACAGAAAACCTAATCTAATCCTATTTCTCAGCTATTCAGAATCAAAACCTAATCTAATCCTATTTTAACAACCTAAAAATCCAATAATCAGAAAACAAATCTAACTAAAGTAATTACTAAAATCAAACTAACTAAACAAAATTAATTGAACTCAACAGAAATTAAAAGAATTTTAAAACCAAAACCTGGTCTCTACGGTTCGAACAGGGGGAAAGAGAGAGGTGGAACCGCGGCTGACGGAGGAATCGATTTTGGTCGCCACGGAGCTAGGGCTTGCGCGTAGGTAGCCGCGGCATTGACTGGAGGAGATGATGGCTGTAGCGCTGAGAAGATATGCGAGCTTGAGGGGCAGTGGTGGTGGAGCTTGAGGTTGCTTTGTTTTGCGAACGAGAAAGAACGAGAGAGACAGGGGCTGTGTTCTACTGGTTCAGTGCTTAAAAAAGAGGAGAAGAAGGAGAAGGTGGCTGCGGCGGTTAGGGTGACCGGCGGTGGCGCTGTGGGTGAGGAAAGGAGAAGAAGAAGCTCGTCGACGGAGAGGGGAATGCTAGGTTTAGCTCCTTTGATTTGGTGCTGTGAATGAATGGAGCTCGGGCACAAAGGATCATAAACGCTAATATCAACATTTTTGACGGAAAAATTTTAAATTACAGACGGATTTTTCGTCTGTAATAATTTAATAAAACGCAGCGTTTTTATCTATTTAATTACAGACGGATTTTCCGTCTGTAACCATTTTCCACGAAAAAAATTAATTTTTTCGATAGAATTATCGATGGATTCTCTTTTTCGTCTGTAATTTATGCTAATTCATTTTTTTTGTTCTCCGACAAAAAATCCTTCTGAAATTCTGTCTATATTTCCGTGGGATAAAATTCGTCAGAAATATTCGTTTGTAATAACTAGTTTTCTAGTAGTGTTTTCTCTTATTTTTCAGCCAAACTAAAATTCAAAGTTAATTTTTTCGGTTTGCTTTATGAATAGTGCACTTTGAGGATAAATTGCTATTAACTATTTTTGTTTTGGTAGTTATTATATATAATTTAGATTATTCTAGCATTGTTTTTTATTTGAGTTATGCTTTTTATTATAATTGGATACATAATTAGTTAAATAATTATGTAACATCTCAAATTAAAAGATAGAAAAATGGTGATCGTGCTTTGAAATAAAAATAAAAAAACTAACTAAATAAAAAGCGAAAATAAAAAATTTAGCGGCGGTTACTATTAACCGTCGTAAAATCAACTAGTTTAACGACAGATATAGCGGCAGTTATCTAACTACCGTAAGATGGGAATCAATTAGTTTCGGCCAATAGTAGCAATCCTTAACCACCGAAAATATTTTTGCCGCTAAATTTCATTTAGCAGCGATTATTCCAACCGTCAACAAAAACCGCCGCTAAAAATTTACCCGTGCCTTTTCTTGGAGGGGTCAACCAACCGCTGGTATACGTCTAGCGGCGGTTTTTTAACCGCCACAATCTGTCGTTATTGTCGTAGTGATCTCATATCATGAAATTCAAATGTTTTGAACATTTTAATGAAAGTGATATGTTTTTCCCCACTCACTGTCTTAGGTGACTAAGTTTGAATGTGGAGGGTACTCAATTGGCATTAGCTGCAGCCTCTTATTGACAGAGGTTTTGGCAGTTGACAACTTCCTCAAGAAATGGACAGAGATATACCAAGAAATGTTACCCCAAAATGGAGAAATTAAGAAATCCATATTTATCCACCCTTTGGTGAAAGATCATGAGGTTCTCCCCAGCCATGTAATCAGCCCCACATTCAGCAGAAAGCGAGCAGAAAGCATGATTTTCAAGATCACTTCCACCACTGATGTGATGATCATGAGTATCAATCAAGAAACATGGAGGGAGTTAGCCATGCTTTGTGTTAAAGACTTGGAACATAAACATAACATACAAATGGGTTCAAAATTTTCTTTTCTTGTGAAGAAACACTCGTCCTCATCATCAAGTGGGGTCATCACAATTGAAAGCTGCTCAAATAATGGTGGAAACAATGTTAAGAGTTTGGGTCTCAAATATCAAATCACCCTAGCAACGTGGAACGAGTTTGGATTGTACGATGTAGCATTTTGTGAAGGAAACAAACCTGTCCATGTTTCATGTTGGGTTGCATCATCAGTTCCTGAAGGACATGTTATGGCAATGCCACACCCAAGGGATAATTTATCTGCAGTGATTATAGTCACACCTCCAACTCCAAATTGACACGAGGATAATATCCATTTAAGCTTAGCTTGCAATAAATAAATCAAGTTAGCTTATGAGCTACTTGTACTGTGGATAGATTATTAACAAAAGCTTATGGATCGACCTTATATATAAGTATGGTTTAAATTAAGGGTTTGAACTTAATTATTTATATTAAATAAACCGAATGGAAGTGCTGTTGTATTTGATTTAATATATATAGGTTGTGATTTGAGTCGATAAATATAATAATACATTATTATATATCTAAGTTAATATACTTTTTGGCGTTCTTTGAAAAAGTTTAAAAATATTTATAGCTTATAATTTGTATTAATTTTTCTTCCGAAACTTTAGCTCCATCTATTAATAATAGTTTAATTAGGAACAACATAAATATAAGATATATTAATCTGCTGGAACCTCCAGCTAGCAAATTATATAAAAATAAAATAAAATCGAAAGATAATATTTTTTCAAAAGTTGTACATATATATCTGGTTCTATTTAATTTAATTATGTAATTTGACCTAAATTAAATAATTGAAATATATTTTTAAACTCTGTTACAAACATATATTATTTGGTGGTTGTTGTGGTGCTTTTTAAATAATATATTTTATTCCTATATATTATTTGGTGATTGTTATAGTACCTTATATAAGTATTTAACTTGTCAAAATAGATGATTAGTTAATATTTAAAAAAAAATTAGATATTCAATTTAAAAAATATTAAAAATCATTAGAATTTATTGTTTTTGGTAATCACTTAACTATTAATTCAATTTCTTTAATTTAATTTTTTTAATTTAGTAATCTAATAATATATTTTATCTTTATATTTTTAAACATTTATAATTAACTAATAACTAAAAATAATAAATTTTAATAATCATCAAACATTCTTTTTTACTTTAAAAGATAATTAAATAATTTAGATACCAAAACAAAAAGCAGCATATATAGATTCCATCGTATTATATATGTCTATGACTCATGTGTGGCATGCAGTAGTCAAAAGTAGGTTGAGTTGGGTGATGAGCTAAAAGGCTAAAGTAACATTTTAGTTGGTTGATAAAGCCACAAAATAAGTTGGTAATACAAATTGATTTTGCTCTGAAAATCCAATTTTGCAATCATATTCATGTAAACTTTCAGCTTTGTTAGTTATCAAATGAGTCATTATATATAAAAGAAATTCATAAAATAAAAAATGAAAAAAGTTGTATTTATTGCGTGACAGTTGCAAAGCTCGCTTCGCTGTCCGTGAATGGCTTCACCAGCTGCAATGGATCTTCAATGATGGTCAAGACTTGATGGATGAGATTGAATGCTGCGATTCGAAAGCAAGTTGCCAATGTTCATGGAAGCTGTACTATCATTACGAAGATAGGTAGCTTCTTCTCAAGATCTAATCCACTTATCTTCCGTTTTAAGATGGCTCAAAGAATCAAACAAGTTAAGGGGAAGTTAGATAAGATTGCTGCTGATAACCGCGTTGTGCATAGGAGGGAATGCATCCGATGTACAAAGAAAGAATCATTGAGCTTTTGATGGAAAATGGTAGCAAAAGTGTTCTTTCCATTGTGGGAAAAACTAGAGTTGCCAAACTTGTGTTCAATGATGTGAGGATAGCCCAGCTTTCACATCAAGAAATATGGGTATGTGTTGATCAGCTTCAAACATTAAGCATGTGATTAGTAAAATCATTGATTTTCTGAATTATTCAACTTCTAGTTTTGCTAATGCTCTTGGCAATCTAGACATGGAGATACTGAAGAATCAGTTGAAAGATAAACTTGCCAATAACAAGTTCCTCCTGGTCTTGGATGATGTATCGAATTCAATGGACTTGATTTGGTTAGGTGCAGCCGAAGGAACTGGTTCTACTTTCAAACTACATGGTCTTGTGCATGATTATGCAAAGTCTGTTGCAAGAACATACTCTCAAATCATAATAAGTTCTAGCTTTGGATCCCGCCAACGCTGGAATGTTCGAAATGCCTCTTTCCTAAGTAATGATGTCACCACCATATCCGCAACGGCTAGAACCATACTATTTCCCATTGCCGGAGTGGGAGCTGCTAGTATGGATTTCTTGAATGCATTGGCATCAAGGTGCAAATACTTGCAATTTTTGGATTTAAGTGACTCTACCTATGAGACCTTACCTCAATCCATTGGTAACCTGAAGCATTTAAGATATCTAAGTCTTGAAAATAACAAAAGCTTCAAGAAACTTCCTGATTCTATTTGCAGGCTACACAACTTGGAAGTTTTGATACTTAGTGGATGTGCCAAGCTTGAGGCATTGCCTAAAGGTCTAGGAAACTTGATCAGTCTTAGGCATTTGGAGATAACCACAAATCTACATTGTTTGCCAGAGGATGATATTGCAAGGTTGAGTTCACTTCAAACTCTAAGAGTTGAATCATGCAAAAATCTGAAGTCTTTGTTTGCAAAAACAAGACTTCCAAGTCTTAGAGTATTGGTTGTTTCTGGTTGTAGTAGTCTAAGGTCCCTGCCACTTGATATTGAACATTTTTCTCTGTTAGATACTTTGGTAGTTGATAATTGTGACAAGCTAGAATTATCAGAGGGACATAATGATCAAAATTCCAATTTGAGGTTAAAGGTTCTACATTTTGTATCTATGCCAAATTTGGTGATCTTGCCACAGTGGCTTCAAGGATGTACGAAGACATTACAGTATTTGTTGGTTTCAAGCTGCATCAATCTTGTGGTGCTTCCTGAGTGGCTACCAACTATGGATTGTATAAAAACATTGTACATCACAAATTGTCCTAATTTATTGTCTCTCCCAAATGCCATGCATCGCTTCGCCACCATTGAGAGATTTGTAATTGATGGTTATCCTGAATTATTCAGAAACACTCAGCTGCAAGTTGGAGAGTGTTCACACCAGCAAACAACCATTGATGAAACAGCAGAAATAGAAGAAGTGGTAGAAGTAGAATTGAAGTAAGATCATAAGTTGGAGGTAAGATTCTAACATTAACTGATATTTTTTTATTTATATATAATGTTTCTAATGCTTATTATCCACTTTTTTCATGGAAACCAAGTTATAGATTGAAAGATACAACAATATATAGTTTGTTATTGCTTTATTATTTGATTTATTTTGGAGGGTAAAATGTCAAGCAGAAATGAAATTATTGACCAAGATTGTATAACAAACTGTTGGTGTATTTGATAATGCATGCTTGTTAGATTAAATAAAAAATAATAGATACTTTTTTATTTCTTTTTTGAATATCATCTTAAACAATAAATCTTTTTCTTATGAATGTAGGTTGCAATTAAGTCATCTATTCCATATACCTTGTTGACAATTGAACACTCAATCTGGTTTGTCATCTTGGAGAGACTCAAACACAGAAGAAACTCTAGACTGTAAATCATCAAGTGGCTTGTGACATTTCAAAAGGACAAAGAAACCATGAAACATCAAATTTTTACTTTATCATTTGGATGTAACAGAACAATTGTGCCTTTATAATTTATGTTTTCAATGGTCTCTAAGTATCAAAGAATATTCTTGCTTTCTTCCACTACAAGAAAAATGTTCATAATTAATAATTTCAGGCAAATGCTTATTTTGTAATATATTCACCACTCTGGATTGCAAATAATCAAATGCTTGCTTTGTAATATATTTCAGACAATTGTGCAAAATAACATATATAATATATACAAATTCATATTGATAAAAACAGGAGGACCTGGGAGCTGGGAAAAGAATCAGGTGCTGTGTTGCAAGATGAGGATGTGGATATTATGGCAATCTTTCAAGCACAAAATGAAGAAATAGCTCGTAAAAGAAAAGTGGCAAAGCAGAAGGCGAAGATGAGACGATGCAGACCAAAAAATAACAAACAGGTGTGTAAAAACATTTTTAAATGATCTTTAGCTCTTGGAATGTTAAGGGGTTACGTGGTGATGGAAAGGTGCGAATGGTGAAGGACCTAAAGAATAAGTTTAAATTAGATATGGTTGGATTGATTGAGACTAAAAAGCAGGTAGTGACAAGGTTTGAGGTTACAAAAATATGGGGACAAGATGGTTTAGGCTGGGAATATGTAGGTTCTAATGGTGCCTCCGGAGGTCTGTTACTAATATGGAACGATTTAGTGTTTAAAATGAATAATTGCTATAAGGGGGAAAGGTGGCTGTGTGTTGAAGGAGTAATTTTAAAGCGTATGTTCAACTGTGCCTTTATCCTGGTATATGGTGCACATGACAGAGATTGTAAGAATCATATTTGGGAGGAGTTGAGCTATATAGCAGGGTTATGCCAAGTTCTGTGTTGCTTTCTGGGAGACTTTAACGAAATAGTACGGGAGGAGGAACGGAAGGGTGCTACTGGTTTATCTCGGACTGCGGAAGAATTCAAGAATTGGATTCAAGATATGAGCTTAGTGGATTTGCCGCTCACTGATCGTAAGTTTACATGGTTCTGGGGAAGTTCTTGTAGTCGTATAGATAGAGCCCTGCTTAGCTTAGAATGGGTAGAAGAATTTCCTGAGACTCGGCTTCGAGGTGGGCCGAGGGGCTTGTCAGATCATTGCCCTATCATAGTTGAGGACAGGAAGTTCAAGGATGGTCCAAGGCCGTTCAGAAGCCTAGACTCGTGGTTCACACATGAGGGTTTTCTCAGATTCGTAAAGGAGGAATGGAGAAGTCTGGGGGACAAACAGTTTACAGATAAATTGAAGGATTTGACAGTTCCGTTGGAGAGATGACATAAGGACAATTTTGGTGAGATGGACAAGAAGATTGCAAAGTTTGAGGAAGAAATCAAGAGAATTGATGATTTGGTAAGCAATGGAGTGTATGATGGTACGATGGAGGCTAGAAGAAAGGCGCTGGTTACTTGCTGTGAGAGATGGTATGTGAGAAAAGAAGTACATTGGAAACAGTTGTCCCGGTCTGGGCACACGAAGGATATGGACAAAAATACAAGGTACTTCCACAATATAGCATCAGCAAGGAGGCGGAATAATAGGATTGATACACTGATAATTAACGGCAGACGGGTCAGGAATCTAGCCAGAATAAAGATTACTATCAGAGATTTCTACAAAGATTTATATCATCAAGAACGGTCTCCTATAATGGGTTTTAGAGATGGGTTGGTGGAGAAGATAGATGAGCAAGACGCTGTGAATTTAGAAGTTCTGCCATCGGCTGAAGAGATCCAAGACGCTGTAGGGGACTGTGAGTCTTCTAAGGCACCAGGATCTGATGGGTACAATATGAATTTCATTAAGAGGTGCTGGGAGGATATTGGGACAGAATTCACGGCAGCAGTGATGGGGTTCTTCCAGACGTCCAAGCTACCGGCGGATTCAAATATCACTTAGGTGGCGCTGGCGCCTAAGTTTGTTGGTGCGGAGGAAATCAAAGACTTGCGGTCTATCAGTATGGTAGGATGTGTTTACAAGGTCATCTCCAAAGTCTTAGTAAGGAGGATGAGATCAGTGATGCCAGCGTTAGTAGGGGAGACTCAGAGTGCTTTTGTTAAGGGTAGAAAAATACATGATGGAGCACTTATCGCATGTGAAACGGTACATTAGCTTAAACTAAGGAAAAGGGAGGCAGCAATAATCAAGCTCGATTTTCAAAAAGTCTATGATAGAGTCAAATGGAACTTCCTGGACACTGTGCTACAAAAGATGGGATTCAGACAGAAATAGAGAGCTTGGGTTATGGAATGTGTGACCACTGCTTCTATGTCGCTTCTGATAAATGGGTTGCCTTCTAAGGTGTTCAAAATGGAAAGAGGATTGAGACAAGGTGACCCCCTTTCACCCTTCTTGTTTGTTTTAGTTGTGGATGTCCTGCATCGAATGATTAGAGAGGCAGTTAGGAACAGACGGATATCACCATTGTTGGATGGCAGAGACAGTATAGAACTGTCACACATTCAGTTTGCTGACGATACCATTCTATTCTGCCCACCAGAAGAGGAGACTATAAGGAATTACAAGCGGATACTGAGATGCTTTGAGTTAATGTCAGGGCTTAGCATCAACTTTGATAAGTCCAGCTTGATCCCAATCAACTGTGATGAGCAGTGGGCCCGGCGTATGTGCAAGTTGTTGGGTTGCAAGGGGGACACTCTTCCAGTCAAATACCTTGGAATCTCCTTAGGTGCAAATCCGAGGTTGGTGAAGACCTGGAAGCCTATCATAGACAGAGTAGAGGAAAAACTCAGTTTGTGGAAAGCTAAGGTGTTAAATAAAGCTGGAAAATTGGTGCTTATCAAATCAGTTTTAAATAGCTTGCCAGTGTATTATTTGAGTCTGTTCAAGATGCCAAAAGCTGTTGCTGAGAAGTTGATTTCATTACAGAGAAGATTCTTGTGGTGTAAGGAGGATGGTCGAAATGGTATGGCAGTAGTCAGATGGGAAGTGGTGCAGGCTCCTAAGAAGCTAGGCGGGTTGGGAGTTGGGGGTGCTTTGATTCGAAATACTGCTCTGTTGTTTAAGTGGTGGTGGCAGTTCTCAAAGGAAGAAGGTAGTGTGTTCCTGTCATAATCTGAACCCAACTGAGCTACTATCAACGCAAGTACTACCATCTAGAGGAGGCCCATGGAAGGATATATGCCAAGTACATATCACGAATCAACATATTAGAGATAAGATGGTTACAGGCTTGTCAATGGAGGTGGGTGATGGGCAACGGACACGATTTTGGGAGGATGTTTGGCTTCTTGGTGGAGCTTTAAAGGATCGGTTTTCGAGGCTCTTCTCTGTTTCAAACCAAGGGGGATCTGTCATACGGGACTGTGGGTTTTGGGATGGGTTAGAGTGGATTTGGAACTTCCAATGGAGACGAGAGCTCTTTCAATGGGAGTTGGAACTTCTAAGTCATTTGCATGAGGCCCTGAGACCTGTAAAACTAGTACATAACAGAGAGGATAGAGTGGTGTGGAAATATGATAGGCAAGGTATTTTTTCAACTAACTCATTTGTGCAGGTGTTGCAGGAGGAATTGCTCCCAGAGGAGGTCACTAGCTTCAGCTTTACTAGGACTATTTGGAAAGGCTTGGTTCCACCAAGAGTGGAGCTGTTTACTTGGTTTGTGCTAATAGGCCGAGTGAATACAAAGGAGAGGCTAAGCCGGTTTGGTATTATCTCTCAGGAAGATAATGTATGTGTGTTATGTAATACTGATGTGGAGCATGTACATCACTTGTTTCTAGGCTGTACTTTTACTTGGCAGGTGTGGAGTTCTTGGATTTCAGCTTTTGGCCGACAATGGTCCTGTCCGGGTTCGATGAAAGAGCACTTTCTAAGTTGGACAGAAGAACCGAGGAGTAAGGAGACTAAAAAACAGCGGTTGAGGTGCTTCTGTGCGATTCTCTGGAACATTTGGATGGAGAGGAATAGGAGGATATTCCAGAATACAAGTAAAGGCGTTGAAGAAATTATCAACATGACCTTCATTAGCGCTAACGAGTGGAGTAGTGTGAATCCCTTTTGTTGTTGATGGCTATGCCGGAGATGACTTAGGGATCGTATTCGTGTTGTAATTTTATTTAGTTTTCTCGGATTGTTGACTAGCTCTGACTGCTCCACCTTGTTGTGTTGAGCTCTTGTTTTCAAAAAAGAAAAAACAAATTCATATTGATTGATGTTAAGAGATTAACAAATATGATTGAGGCACTTTAGATCAATCGAGTTTACAACTTTACATGCTCAAAGTGATCGTTTTATTTACTTTTCTTTTTCCTTGTTTTCCATGCTTAGTAACTACTCTTTGAAATTCAAAGGAGAAAATTCATGACATAGTACTGCATTTGGTTCTGAGAACAAGACAAGGTTCTGAAAACAAGACAAGATAAAACATAAAAAACAAGATACAAAGGACAGAGACACAAAAATTAATGTTTTTGTATTTTATTTGATAATAAATTAAAATAAATTATGAAAGTTCTATTTATTCTATTTTTTTTTCATTCAAAAATTTTGAGAAGAAAAATATAATAATAAAAAATATATTTATAAAAAATTAATAAAAATAATAAAAGAAAAAATAAAAAATAAATTGTGTATTTTGTGTTTTTGTATCTTTTCTATCAAAATGGACATAAAATACACTAATTTAGTGTCTTTGAATACAATGTTTCTGTCCATATCCAAGTCTCATCTAGTATTTCTGAATTTGAATAAGCATCCATTTCGAGAAATTTAATTACATGATCATATTCTTTAAAAAAAATCACTACAGTTTATCAAATTTTAGTTTTTTGAAAATATGAAAGGATTACTCTACCTATGTCAAACTGGATTCTTGTATATATGAACCCGTCATTCTTAATTCTATTTACAACACGTGCTTAAGATTATTTTCCATTTGAAAACACTGCTTTTACCTATGAAGCAGGAAACTTTATTGAGTTGTCGTGTCTGCGTGTCGAACACATTTCAGACACGACACTCATCGATATTCGTCCGACACGCGTGTCTACCGTATCCAACCATATCTTAATAAAAAATAAAAAATTCTTCTTCGAACACATTTAAATATCATCACGTGTTAGCGTGTCCAACTTTATTTTTAACATGTATTATTAAAACAAAATATTTTAAATATTTTTATATAATTAAAAGAAGACACTAAAAACAGTTAAAAATTTATTTTATATTTTAATAGCAATAAAATATAAAAATTTATTAAAATTTATCTAAAAAATGCTTTATATTGTATATATATCATGTTTCCGTAAGATTTTAAAATTCGTGTGTCCGCGTATCCTGTGTCCCGTGTCCGTACACCATTAGCTTTTACTAAAAGAACTATTTGTATGAATTAATCCATTATTTTTAGTTTTTTACACATTCATTTGATAACCCACACAATATAAAAGAAAATTCATGAGCATGAACGCAAATTAACAGGATACAAAACAAGCTTATGCTCTTTGTATCTATTTCAAGTATGATCTAATCGTGGGTCACGTGAGATTTTTAGTAAAAGCAACTTGCTTAAGATTAGGCACGACTATTCCTCTAAATACAGAAGCAAAAGCATGTTATGGTTGACCGAGTCATCACAAAATGCAAGATATAAAAAATCAAGGTACAAAAGAATTATGTTTCTCTATAACTATCTGTTCATGTATCCTACTTTCTAAAAATGTTCAATATTTAAGGTACAGTAGCAACCCCTCCAGAAAAGTGTTGTGATCTTGCTAAAGGTAAAATGGCATCAGGATCTGGTAAAACCACCAAGGTTTTATTGTAACAGGCTCTTCAAATATTTGAGCAATCTGCTATCATTTTCTTCTAAAGCTGCATGTTCTTTCTGGCAGTAGCATCTTTCACTTTATTATTATATCAAGAATAAGGTG
Source organism: Arachis hypogaea (assembly GCF_003086295.3). Taxonomy (NCBI): domain Eukaryota; kingdom Viridiplantae; phylum Streptophyta; class Magnoliopsida; order Fabales; family Fabaceae; genus Arachis; species Arachis hypogaea. The sequence goes on from NC_092051.1 coordinate 142,925,798, forward strand.
AAAGGAAGACACTGTACAACTAAAGTAATTTGTTTCAAACTATAATTTCAATCAATCAACCAGCCCCACTATCAGCACTTCCGGTGCTCCTCAGGATTTGGGAGTGCCACAACTAATTCTACAAAGCCAACACCTGACTCGGTGCCAAATGAAGGCCTCTCACCTCAAACTACGAAGAAGGCAAGAAGTGCGTGCACTATGGCCCAATAAATTATAATGCCGAGCCGCAATATTGGCCGTCTCATAAGAGTTCGATCACATGAAACCCTGCAAGAAACGAGCACGACATTCATTAAATTCATCAAACTAAAAAGCAAATAAAACAAGGTGAAAGAATCACGTTGCCTACCACAAGCCATCGATCAAGTCTGTCACAGGTCTAGTAAATCTCGGGACTATTTTTGAAGAACTAAGTGATTTGAAACCATGGACTGCAACAAGATAAGGGGAAACAAGAGTAAGTAAAAGAGACCATAATGTTTTGTTGAGATTGCAGAAGCCAGTTCAACGTAAGGTCACAGAAAAATACCTTTGTCGTCCTCTTCATCTTCTATCCTACTAGTACTAACAGGGTCTTCATCTACAGCAATGGCAACATAATCATTATTGCCCTTGCGCAAACTGCGGACTTGAGGTGTTACAAAAGACCCTGTTGTTCTCCACTCGTTCACCTATTCACGGAAAAAATTAAAATAAAAAGGTCAAACAAACACAACCCCTCCAAATTCAAATTGAACCGACAACTGTGTGGATGTATTTCAACCAGAAAAGAACTATAACCAGTTTCAATCACCACATCAAATAAAGTTAATTTCATAATATCAAAAACGAAATGCAAGTGTTATCATTTTCTATCAGAGTGAGATGTCAGAAGAGAGAAGGAACACATTCTACAGAATATAACTACTGTACTTTTAAAACTGCTAGCAGATATTTGCTTGCAAAAATATAATGAGCAAGCAATATCACAAGATAAACACAGAGATTTCATGTTTTATTCTAATTTAAGATCAACTTTGAAGAGGTTTTTTATTTGATCTGAATTTATGATAAGATTCTTGCGCTAGTTGCATTTGGCAGCAGAGTAAAGGATGCAAGAAAACCAAGGAAACTACAATTTTATTCATGTTGTGCTTCTTTAATTCCTAGTGTAGAGATGTCAATGAAGTACCTAAGTAAATAGTAACAATCTCCAAACACTTTCAGTTAAGAGACTAACAATGAATAAGTAGATAAATAATGAGTTCCTTACCACTGGTTCAACTTCCAAAATTTCTGAGCTCGTGCTAGCTCCCTTCCCATTTTCTTCAACACCTTCGAGCAAATTCAACTGCATTTCTTTCTCATGCAAGGACTTCTCAAGAGTTTCTGCTTTGTGGTTCAACTTTTCTACCTTACTCTTTTCTTCTTGCAACATTGCATCCTTATTTTCAGCAACAGCCTTTAGATTCTCCAATTCCGATAATACAGACATCAGTTTCTTCTGAAGTATTTCTTTGTATTCATGAACTTGACTATTGCTTTTGAGGTCGGGAAGTATATCATCCATCCCCTCTTGAGATATCATTGTGTCAACCCACATCAAAAGCTCAAAGATCTCGTCTGAACCTGCCTTGTTACTCATTTGTGTTGCAAGAAGAACATCATTCGTGCATCTTGTAACCTCTTGTCTTAAGAAAGAAATTTCACTGTCTCTTTCTTGCAATTGGGACTGAAGCCTTTCAACCTCCGAAAGGAGACTTGCAGACAGGTGGTGAAGCTCATCAAACTTACCTACAGTTACAGCAAGCTTTTTCATAACCTTACCACGAGAGGAGTCAAGACTTTCAATCTCCTGAGTCTTCTGCTGAACAACCTTCTCAAGTTCCACAATCTTATTTGTCAGCTCTTCCATTTGCATCTCTTCCTCATCAAGTGCATGCATGAGTGATTCGATTTCTACAACAAACCATCAGGTCCAAGATATTAAGTTCTCATTCATACAACAACAATAACGAAGCCTTGTCCCACTAGGTGGGGTCGGCAAGTTCTCATTCATAACCAAAAATAAATAAAATAAATAAAATACATGTTTAATAAAAAAAAACAAAAAAAAAAAAAAACAAGAAACCACATAAAGCTCACCTTGGTCTTTGGCGGCCAGCAAATCAGTCTGAGATTTGGTTTTCTCCTCCAATTCAGCTGCAATTCGTTGCTTTTCCTGCAGCTCATTTACTCTCTCTTCCAGTATCTTCCTTTCTGCCTCAATTACTTCCACCTGTTTCTTAAGATTGTGCTCTTGAATCTTAAGAGATTGAAGATCTTGAGAGTAACTGTTTGCAGAAGCTTCAGCATCCTTGATCTGCTTTACCAGCTCTGAGCAAATCCTCTCTCTTTGGACATCCTTCTCCTGAAGCTCTAGCTGTAAATTTGTTATAGTAGCCTTCATTTCATTATGATTAGCATCTGCAAAACCAGTTCTTATAGTAGCAACACTTTTTGCAGCCATCAGCAATCTATCTACGAGGGTTCTGATGCGTTCTTCAGATGTTCCATCGCCAAATGATGTCAGCATCAAGTTAATCCCTGGATCTGATTCAACCTTATTTCCAACCAGTTCAGCTTTTCCATTTTCAATTTCATTGACTGAGCTGATACATGCTTCACAAAGGTAGTCAATGCTCCCGCGTAATGCAACTAGTTCCCCATCTTGATTAGTAACTTTTTGCTTCATGGCTTCACATGACTCTCTTTGGATAGTCATTTCTTTTTCAATACTCGCCATTAGTTCAGACAGATTTTTGTCTTGCTCCAGCATCAAACTTGAGTGCATAGTTATTCTTTCCTTAAGAGAACCAATCTCTACCAATACCTCTTGCAGTTGACTCCGAAGAAGATGGAAATTTCCAACTGTGTCAAAATCAGATCGAGAATCTGAAGACAAGGAGCTCTGCTGGAGAGAAATGTCATAATATTAGGAAGAACAAATTCAACAAAATAATAACAAGAATTGCAAGTAAGCCTTATCAGAAAAATTAACTAAGAGATAAACCAGAAATATGCAAGGAATATAAATGAGTCATAAAGAGAGAAGAGAACTGAGTTTCAAGTTGCAACTGCATCAATCCATTTCTATTCTATTTACAATTATAATAAAGATAAAAATCTCTACCTCCATCACGGACTGAGATCTCAAAGGGGAAATATTTTTGTACCTGAATTTCTAACTGGTTATAGAAATTTCTGAAATCTTGAGGAAATAGGTTAACAAAACCACATGCAATAAAGAAGTTATTCAAAGTAATGCCTACAAGTTAACAATAAAATGTATGCAGCAAGCCAGTGTCTACTGAATACAAACTTCTATCCTTTTCTGGGATAGAACAAAATAATCTTTCTGGCTCTGAAAAATGTCACCAGTGCTGAGTTTATTCTAGTTTGAGAAGTCACAACTCAGAAAAAATCTAAATCAATTAAATGATAAGCATTAAAATGGTTTGAGATAACAAAAACAGAGAGAATAGAAATCTCAAACATGCAGCCAAGTTGTAATATCCCTATGCGTCGTATATCAGACCAAGAAGCTCTTTCAAATAACCATTCACAGAACAACAGAGGCTAGGAACACATCCATAGCATTACATGCTTATGGACAAAAGCATGCAGTTGGGGAGAGAGAAAAAAAGAAAAGGAAAAAAAAACATTGCATCTGAATGGTAACACATATATCAAAGTATGGAAATGAACCTAACAGCCCATTCAAATAGCATTAGATGGAATGGCAAGCAGGGAGAGGGGGAAAAAAAACAAAACAAAACATACAAAAAAAAGTACAAGAAATCAAATCTACACAGCTTCACCCATCCAATAACTGCTTTCTAATTTAAATTTCTAATTGCTTTAGCATTTAAAGAAGTTGCTTTAGAAAACCAAATGTAATCAAAACTAAGTGCTAAAAAAATATTTTCTAATGACTGGTTTGAGTACCCATATGATAATAATACCTTAGTAATAGATGAACAAGGTGACATGCCATTATGTGTTTTGGCAACAGATGAATCCAACATATTTGTAGCATTGCTTCCTTTTATGCATGACTTGAGACCAGCCTCCAGATTTTGAAAAGATTCCAAATCCATGGAGAACGCACTAACCAGTAAATGCTGTATCTCACCAAATCCTGTGCAGAGTTCATTCATGCTAGATTTTAATGCCGTCATCTCGGAAGAATGGTTCTTTTTTCCCTCCTCATGCAAGGCTGACAACTTTTGAAGATGTGAAAGAGCTTCCAGTTTGGCAGCCTCAAATGAATCCCTCTCTTTCCTGAGATCCACAAGCTCAGCATCTGCCTTTGCGAGCTCCTCCTGAAAAGCATCATTTCTTTCCTGAACCTCATTCAACTCTGCCAACAGGAGCTCTGCTGCTCTTTTAGATTTCCTGGATTCTTGTTCTAAAGAGGCAACAGTACCATGCAGATCAGAGCAAAGTTTCTCAATGCATTCCAACTTCTTGATTGGATCACTTATATAACCCTCACCACCAATCTCAATCTCACCTAACTTGTTCAAAATCAGGTTCAAAGAATATTCTTTCTCCTGCAAGTGGTGCTCAGATTCTGCCAAGTGGTTCTTCAGATGTATCATCTCAGATTCAAGAGCTTCCAATCTATTTGGGTAAGTTGACAAATGACTTAACTTCTGAGCATGCTCAGCCAGAGTATCTTCCCTATTACTGATCTCAGATTTCAACTGCGTAATCTCAGTAGTCATCTCTTCAATTGTTTGTTTAAGACTGTCTCGGTGTTGGACCAAAGACTTCCCTTTCCTGACAGCAACGTTTAATTTTTCTCTAACAGATGCTGACTTCTGCTCCTCCTGATTAAGAAGCAATTGCAACTCCTCAATTCTCTTGCTCAAAGCTTCAACTTCAGTGGATAAAGACATTTGCTTTTCCAAAGTTTTCTCTCTCTCCTCCTTTGCATGCGCCAATTCACTCAAAGCCTCCTCCAGATCTTTCTTATATCTATCAATATCTGCCTCCTCCTTATCATGCATATCTGTACTTCTTGCCTCCAGAATAGTGGCACCATCTTGTTGTGAACTGTCACTAGCAAGTTCAACCACATGCATCAGTTTGTTTGATTGAAGACTTGCTTGATTTTCTATAAGCTTTCTCAGCAGTTCTTCCAAGGAATCAATATTTGCACTTCCCGAAACCAGATTTTCTGTTTCAGATTCTGGCAATACATCACCAACTAAATCATGCAGTTTCCTGAGTTTGACATCAATGGTGAAAATTTGTTCTTCAATTGTATCTTTCTTTGATTGAAGGCTGGCTTGATTTTCTACAAGCTTCCTCAGCAATTCTTCCAAGGTATCAATATTTGCACTTCCGGAAACCAGATTTTCTGTTTCATATTCTGGCAAGACGTCAAAAACTAAGTCATGCAGTTTCCTGAGCTTGCCATCAGTGGTGAAAATTTGTTCTTCAATTGCACCTTTCTCTGATTGAATACTTGCTTGATTTTCTATAAGCTTTCTCAGCAGTTCTTCCAAGGAATCAATATTTGCACTTCTGGAAACAAGATTTTCAGTTTCGGATTCTGGCAGCGCATCACCTACTAATTCATGCAGTTTTCTGAGCTTCCCATCAATGATGAAAATTTGTTCTTCAGTTGCATCCTTCTTTGTTTGAAGACTAGCTTGATTTTCTATAAGCTTTCTCAGCAGTTCTTCCAAGGAATCAATATTTGCACTTCCAGAAACCAGATTTTCAGTTTCAGATTCTGGCAGCACATCACCAACTAAGTCATGCAGTTTTTTGAGCTTCCTATCAATGGTGAAAATTTGTTCTTCAATTGCATCTTTCTTTGATTGAAGGCTTGCTTGATTTTCTACAAGCTTTCTCAGCAATTCTTCCAAGGAATCAATATTTGCACTTCCAGAAACCAGATTTTGTGTTTCAGATTCTGGCAAGACATCACGAACTAAGTCATGCAGTTTTTGGAGCTTACCATCAATGGTGAAAATTTGTTCTTCAATTGCATCTTTCTTTGATCGAAAACTTGCTTGATTTTCTATAAGCTTTCTCAGCAGTTCTTCCAAGGAATCAATATTTGCACTTCCAGAAACCAGATTTCCAGTTTCAGATTCTGGCAGCACATCACCAACTAAGTCATGCAGTTTTTTTAGCTTCCCATCAATGGTGAAAATTTGTTCTTCAATTGCATCTTTCTTTGATTGAAGGCTTGCTTGATTTTCTACAAGCTTTCTCAGCAATTCTTCCAAGGAATCAATATTTGCACTTCCAGAAACCAGATTTTGTGTTTCAGATTCTGGCAAGACATCACGAACTAAGTCATGCAGTTTTTGGAGCTTACCATCAATGGTGAAAATTTGTTCTTCAATTGCATCTTTCTTTGATCGAAAACTTGCTTGATTTTCTATAAGCTTTCTCAGCAGTTCTTCCAAGGAATCAATATTTGCACTTCCAGAAACCAGATTTTCAGTTTCAGATTGTGGCAGCACATCACCAACTAAGTCATGCAGTTTTTTTAGCTTCCCATCAACGGTGAAAATTTGTTCTTCAATTGCATCTTTCTTTGATTGAAGGCTTGCTTGATTTTCTACAAGCTTTCTCAGCAATTCTTCCAAGGAATCAATATTTGAACTTCCAGAAACCAGATTTTGTGTTTCAGATTCTGGCAAGACATCACGAATTAAGTCATACAGTTTCCTGAGCTTGCCATCAGTGGTGAAAATTTGTTCTTCAATTGCACCTTTCTCTGATTGAATACTTGCTTGATTTTCTATAAGCTTTCTCAGCAGTTCTTCCAAGGAATCAATATTTGCACTTCCAGAAACAAGATTTTCAGTTTCGGATTCTGGCAGCGCATCACCAACTAAGTCATGCAGTCTCCTGAGCTTCCCATCAATGATGAAAATTTGTTCTTCAATTGCATCCTTCTTTGATTGAAGACTAGCTTGATTTTCTATAAGCCTTCTCAGCAGTTCTTCCAAGGAATCAATATTTAAACTTCCGGAAACAAGATTTTCAGTTTCGGATTCTGGCAGCGCATCACCAACTAAGTCATGCAGTTTCCTGAGCTTCCCATCAATGATGAAAATTTGTTCTTCAATTGCATCCTTCTTTGATTGAAGACCAACTTGATTTTCTATAAGCTTTCTCAGCAGTGCTTCCAAGGAATCAATACTTAAACTTCCGGAAACAAGATTTTCAGTTTCGGATTCTGGCAGCACATCACCAACTAAGTCATGCAGTTTTCTGAGCTTCCCATCAATGGTGAAAATTTGTTCTTCAATTGCATCTTTCTTTGATTTAAGACTTGCTTGATTTTCTACAAGCCTTCTCAGCAATTCTTCCAAGGAATCAATATTTGCACTTCCAGAAACCAGATTTTGTGTTTCAGATTCTGGCAAGACGTCACAAACTAAGTCATGCAGTTTTTGGAGCTTACTATCAATGGTGAAAATTTGTTCTTCAATTGCATCCTTCTTTGATTGAAGACTAGCTTGATTTTCTATAAGCTTTCTCAGCAGTTCTTCCAAGGAATCAATATTTGCAGTTACAGAAACCAGATTTTCCATTTCAGATTCTGGCAACGCATCACCAAGTAAGTCATGCAGTTTTCTGAGCTTGCTATCAATGGCAAATACTTGTTCTTCAATTGAATCTTTCTTTTCCAATATATCCTTCAAACTAGCTAGTTCAGTATGCAACTTTTCATTCTCAAGTTCTTTCTTTTCCAGTATATCCTTCAAACTAGATATTTCATTATGCATCACTTCATTCTGATATTCAGCTTGCCCAACCTCCATAGATAGTTTCTCACATTCAAACATCAGTACTTCCAGTTTTTCAGAAAGGTGCTCTCTCTCAGTTGTAAGAGATCTAAGGTCTGTCTGAAGAGCAGAGACTGTCCTTTGAGACCCTTCAAGATCAGAATTTAGCAATCCACAATAGCTTTCGTATTTTTCAATCTTAAGCTGCAGAGAATCAACATGATGATTAGCCTCAGCAAGTGCTCGTCCTACCCATTCAATTCTATCCTCCATTTCCACAGACCGTAAATGTGAAGGCATATCAATCCTGTCTACAAGCTCTTCCCATCTCTGAACTATGCTGTTTCTTTCCATCAATGACTGCTCCAGCATTTCATTTTGCTCAGCCAGACCAAAATACTTCTTGTGTAACTCCTCAAATTTCTTTCTCAGATCATCTCCATCTAGTGGGACAAGACTGGCTTGTAGCTCTTCTTGTTGCTGCCGTACATCCCCTGGATCTGATTGCAGCTGACTATCATCTTTCCGGGAATCATCCCCTGAATCTGGTGGCAGCTGACTATCATCTTCCAAGGACTCTCTGGCAACATAACCAGCATCAGCGTATGAAACTCCTCCTGCAGATTCCTTCTGCTCCCAATCATTCATAGGCAATGAGTTACTAGCAACTGACCTAGCCAACCAATCAATCTTTTCAATTATATCTCCTGAATGAAACTGCTCTGGGAGATCTAGTTCTTCCAAAACCTCTTCTATCCTCTGAAGCATTGAATCTTTAAGAAGAAATGACTCTCTCAAGGAATTAGATGAATTACGAATATATGAAAGCTCGGATTCCATAGCTTCCATGCGCTCACCAGCCTCTGCGTAGGTCTTAAGCTTTGTTTCAACCTCATGAAGTCTAGCATCTTTCAATTGCAACTCCTGCATGCATCTCTCCAGTTCACTAGATGTCTCAGCCAGAGACTGCTTGAGGCCATCCCGCTGGACAACCAAGCCTTTTCCCTTGGCAACTGCAATGCTAAGTTTCTCCCGCACGGAGGACACCTTTTGCTCTGAATATTCAAGTTCATTTGTTTTCTCATGCAATTCAGAACGAGCAGCAGTAAGAGCTTCCTCAGCTTGGTGTAAGATTTCCTTAAGAACAAGGATTTCATTTTCTTTCTCAAGACGCAGTGTGTCTAGATAATGCATTTTGTCCTCCAATTCAGCCAATTCAGTCTCGCTATATCCATAGCCTTCTTTAGTCATGTGTAACTGGATTTCAGCATCTCTGGTTTTCTGTAGAAGGCTAGACACTAATGAATCCAAGCATGAAAGAGGAGTTTTATTTCTTTCAATCTGCGAATGCTCTATATTCAGAGCGCCGGCAAGATCTTCAATTAACTTGCTAACAGAGTCTAGATCAAGACACTTGATCTTCAGTTCCTCCATTTCTGACTTCATCTCATTGTTAACAGACTCAAGCTCCCGCTTTTCAGTCAATAAATCCACAAGACATCTCATGATATTCTGATAGCTATCATAGTTAAGGAGATCAGGCAGTGCTTCGCTTTGTACATCTATCTTCTCTTCACCCATAGATCCACTATGACTGAGCAGAAGTTTCCGCAGGTCATTGTATATCTTGTGCAATACACCAACAGCCAATTCATTCCGTCCAAGCAGATCCTCACATTTCATATTCACCTCTTTAAATGATGAGCAGATTGTTTCATGTTCCGAACAAGTAGCTTCAAGTTTCTTCCGAAGATCAAAAATCATTTTAGTGGCTGCATTAACAGAAACTGCTAACAGATTATTGATATCCAAGTTATCATGAGCATCAAACGAGACGGCTGAGGATGTTTCCCCAACTGATTCATTCAGCTTGCTAACTAATTTAAATATATCAGCCATAATAGTATTCCAGCCTTGCTCGAGCACCATAGTTCTTTGAGTCAACTCCTTCTGCAAATTTTCCAGTTGATCACCAATAATAGAAGACATCTCATTTGAACTTTGTTTCACATCGCAGATTTCAGTATACAATTCACTAACTTTTGACTGAAACTGCCCAAGTTTTTCATAAAGTTCGTTATTTTTGGCTTTGAGTTGGATATCTTCTTGTTTTAAAGCTTCGCAGAGTTCCTCAAGATGACATTTCTTTTCTTGAAAGTCAGCCAGAAGTTGTTTTGCAGCTTCACATTGAACTGTAAGTTCAACATTGGATGCTTCCAAATTTGAACAATGTTGTTTCAATTCTTCGAACTGATCTTTGAGATCACGGTTCTTTGCATCACCAATTTTCCTACCATCACGCTCCCCCTTGAACAACGCATCTGCACTCTGAACATGCCCCTTCCACTCTGAAAGCAATTTTCTCATGTTTCCAGTTTCCTCTTTGGCAAACATAATAAATGATTCTGATGACGAATGAACTTCATTTGAATCCCTTACCTCCACCTCATGTTCATCTTCATGTGTTTTTGATACTGCAGCTGGAGAAACTTGTTCACCAGACCTGCCGACTGATTGAAAATGGAACTCATTAGTTGCCTGTTCAAGCTTCGCCAAAATTTTCTCCATCTCATTCAAGCAAGTCTTCAACGAAACAAAACCAAGAGAATCATCAAAAACTTCGTTTCCAACTTCTATAACTTCCATGGAACTCTTTAAGTCAGATAATTCAGTTGACAGCCTCTTACTTTCACCTAGATGAACCTCCTTCTCATTTGCAAGTCTGACTTTCTCAGAAGACACCAACTCAAGATTTTCATTCATACCCTTCTTTTCAGATTGTAAGCATGAGATCAAGCTTCTACAGTCGGACAAATCTGCTGACAGATTCAATGAATCTTCTTGGGAGACTTCACAACTAATCTGCAGCTCAACTACTCTGGCAGAAAGAGTATCAACCACACCCTTGGCAGCATTAAATTGGTTTTGCAGTTCAACACACTTTTGGGAAACATCTTGCAGTTCAGCACGGCAATTAGAAAGCTCTTCAATAAGGAGTTGATTCTTCTCATTAACTTCGAGATGAGAAGCTCGGAGCTCAGATACTTCATCAACGAACTGGGGATGTTCATTGTCAGCCTGCAGCTGTAGCTCCAAGTGTTCACTTAACTGCATGTCAGATATACTTTTCATTAAAGTTGAAAGGAACAATTCTTCTTTAAGTCTCTGAAATGCTTCTGAAAAGTCACCATCAGGTAGAGTTGAACTAGTGGCTAGAGGATCTGCATCGGAAACTTCCCTTCTTGACTTGAGCAAAAAGTAAAACTCGTCTTCATTAAGCCCCCTTATAATTTCAGCCAGCACATCTTCATTAAGATCTTTTATAATTCCAGCCAGCTTCATGAAATCAACTGTTTTTGCATCAAAACTATGAGAGACATCCACTGGCCTGGCCAAATTAACCGCGTCATCTCCCATTGACAACTCATAATTTGGATCCAGAGCTATAGATCCAACAGGAGTGCTTTGCTGATAAGGCTCCTCCTGAAGTCCTCTGCCATGTCCACTATGAACCTGTTCAACAATCTGTTCTTGAATAGGCTGAAGATGCATTTCTTCATGGGATGAACCTGATAATATTTCTCCCTCCGGATTCTTCACAGAAGGACCACCAGTTGCAATATCATCTCCCTGCCCTTGATTAGAAGTCAAATGCTTATCTGGCATAATGTCTTTAGGAGAGGAAACAACTTCAACTGACTTGCCCAGTTGTTCTGTTTTATGAAATGCCTCCTCCACATCAGTGCTTTGACCAGATTTCTTTGTATCCAAACCATCAGCATCCTGCATTGCCCCTACCCAGCAACAAATGAGAATATAAATTATAAAACAAATACACAAATCAATATTCCAGCCTGCGCAACTAATAGCTTAATGCCTAAAAGTAAACGTATAACATTGTATTAAAAGGGAGAGTGAAAGCCCACAAGAGAGAGAAAGAGAAGGAGCACAAACCTAAGTTGGTTACCTTATCTTCCCTTGTTTGCATCAAGGATGTAATGGTCGTATCTTCAGATAAAAGCAAGGATACTTCCCTGCTATCACCCTCTGCTGTGACTGGAACAGGCTCGCCGACTGCAGTTGCAACAATGGCAGGTGCAGACTCATGATCATAAGTTGGTCCACCTTCAGGACCCAGGCTATCTGTAGTTTTCAAAGATATATCATCAGCCACAGCAGCACCAACATTCTGAGCATTTTTCCCTTGATCGTGGAAAGACAACTCAGAATCTTCCTTACCGACCTCCTGAGCCTCGGCACCTGGCCTTCTATCCGATTCCAGATCTTTCTGGTCGTCTGAAGTTCGCAAAGAAACATCCTCAGCCACATCAGCACCAACATACTCAGCACGTTTCCCTTGATCTTGGGAAGACAGCTCAGAATCAACCTCATGGCCCTCCTGAACTGCAAGGGATGACTTTCTACCAGAATCCAATTCTGTTTCCTCATCTATAGTATTTATAATAGCCAGTGGTGATGAATCAGCAGATGGATCAAGATTGTCAAGAGTTAATGAGTTTGGTGAAGACTGGGACTCTAATAATTCCGCGCTAACGGCATTAGACTCATTGTCAGTTTCAACATTTCCATCTGTAACCTGAGATGATGTTGTTGACATAGAAGGACTACTTTGTCCATCAGTGTCGTCCTCAGGTATTAGATTTTTATCAGATTTTTTTGATTTCCCACGGCTACTACCACCTTTACCGTCCTTCTTCTGACGGAATTGTTGAAGCTGGAAATAAAAACACAATAATAAAATTAAGAAACTGCAACCACTCAACTCCATTCATTAATGCCACAAGGTCATGTACTATTATTCACTTTTCTTATGTTGATTGTAGGCATCTAAAGGGAATGGTGAACTTTACAGAGTAAGGTGCAGGTGGTAACTGCCAATGAGAAAATCAAGGCACTTAAATTCCTGCATATCCATGATACATTATGCAAAGAGCTCGTATATTATGAAATCTTAAACTATTGGTTTTTTCATCCACGTTTATCAATTCTGCACATTACTCTTCGAAGCAAACCCTCTTACTTTGCAGGATCACAATGTAAAATGATTTTCTACTATTATAATTCCAACTATGCAATCATCCAACACCAATTTGAACAACCTAAGTGGCCAATAACAATAAAAGCAAACAATGCAGCTCAATCTTATTCAAAACTAAACAAGCATATAAACTTATCCGAGCAAAAATTGAGATTCTTGATGATGCATATATACAAAATAAATTTAGAAATAAAAATCCGTACCCTCTTCTTTCCGGCTGCGAGTAGATCGGTACGGCTCTTACTTCTGTCCATTCTCCGATCCACTCTGCGATCCACTCCGTTATTGCTCCCCACTGTAACAGCAACAATCACCGCACCCAAGCCTTGGAAACCATTTCTATACCTTATTATCCTGCTCCCGCAATAAATAAATAAGTAAATAAACAAATAAATAAAATATTCATACAATTAAGAACCTGGAATTCTCAAACACTCGCGTTGTATTTTGAAGATTCGTTGTTTAAATGATTGTATTCTCAAAATTAATATGAATAACAATCTGATTCGAAAGAAAACGTTTCAATAAATTGGAAATTAGATAGTAGAAGAAAGAAAAAAAATAATAAAGAAATGAAATAAGGCAAAGAAGAAGGGACCTGGATTAAGGGTTGGCCAAAGGTATGAGACGACGTCGTATCGGCCAAAGGAATGTAAAGGAGTGCGTGCGTTCTTTTTTCTTCTTCGTCTTCTCTCTTTCTGTTTGCGTTTGTGAGAAGGGGGTGAGAGAGGGTTGCTGGTGGTGGGAGCGTAGCGTCTCTCTTCTGAGATCTAAAGCACAAACGTAAGCGTTATTTTCTCCATTGGTCAAGTGTCAGAATCACACAAAACACAAGCAACATCATTTTTTTTTTTTCATTGAATTAATGATAAATAGAAAAGGAAAATAATATATCATATTTACAAAGGAAAATATTTAATTGGTAAACCGTAAAATATTTATATAACTAACAAAAAAATTTTCAGAAATTATTTTTAATATGGAAAGAGAGATGGTGTTTTGGTTGAATATTGATATTTGAAGTGTATTACAGTAGTATGAAAATCATTCAACACGCCCCCCACGTGTTGGCTAAGAGGTTGCCACGTGTCCAACACGCCCCCCACGTGTTGGCCAGAATGCTGCCACGTGTCCACCACGCCCCCCACGTGTTGGCTTCCCACCCAAAAAATCCACCCATCTGTAATTACACCAAATACTCCCATTTTCAACAAAAACACCAATATTTTTTCCATATTAAAAAAAATTAGCCAAAAATTTTTGTCTATTCTTGCCCAACTCTAAATTTTAAATATTAAATTTTAAAAATACTATTTATACATTAAAATCAACTATTAAAAGCAATTATTAATGTATTTATGTATAAATATATGTGTGATTTAAGGTGAAAACTTAGGTGAAGTTGACTTCACGTAAAGTTGATATTTGAGAATTGTTAGATAAAAATTTAGTCAAGTCAGTCAAATTATCTAACGACTCTCAAATATCAACTTCACGTGAAGTCGACTGCATGAGTTTTCACCGTGATTTAATTTATTTTTATTGTATATTTTGTATTTTATATTAGTAATTGAATTTAGTAATTAATTTTATTGTATACATAACATAATTGATTAAATTTTAAATTCTAATAATATAAAAATAAAATATTAACTCAAAATATTAACTAATATTTATAAAAAGTATTAGTCGCTTAATTTTTCTCATATTATATTTATATACTGTTGTATGAATAGACATTTTGCCTATTAATCCAAATTTTTATATGTAAATATGGTAACAATAACAAATTTAAAATTAGCTAAATTGGTAAGTAATAAAGTATTTTATTTTTAAATTTTATAATTATACAATAAATAATATTTTTGAAAGAAAAAAATTTGAACATCAAACTATTAAAGTATTCATATATCCTTTTATATAGTAGAAGAAATAGATTTAATAATAATAATAAATATACAATTACTTTAAAATATAAATATTTTATTATTTATTATATATTATCTACTGTATATAATCTATTGTATATCTATTTATAATATATATAATGAGAACTTGGAAAGAGTTTGGTCTACAAATTTTATTTTTAAAATATTCTTTATTATGTATATTGAGATATCTTTTGTTATTTATAAGATTTGAACCTAAATTTTTTTGTTTAAAATAATTGGTTATCATCTTGACTAATTTTACATATATTATAATTTTATATATTTATAAATAAAATGGTGGTACGTAATACACTATTACTAATAAAGTGTATAATTCTACTGAAATGAAACAAAAATACCTTTTTATAAAGTTTTAAAATTCAGTAATGGACATGTGACACATTTTTTGTGAAACAAGGAAAATCAAATTTTATCAAATACTAAAATCACAGTTCAATTATATTTGGTTCGTTGTTTTCTCTTTAACAAATAAAATTATATTTTACTAAATAGTTACACTTTATTTTTAATATTGGGTTGAATACAATGTTCTTTTAGATTATCAACAGTTGGAGTATTAATCTTAAATGTGACACAATTTAATTTGGAATAAAGAAATCGAATCATCCGATTTAAATTGATTGAATTATGGCAAAATTATATATTTAAATTGAATAAAATTAAATATATAATAAATTATAAATGAGTTTTTTTTATCCTTTTAAATATGAATTGACATAGATATCAAACAAGTAACAATACCTAATGTTCATACCCTGGCCCAATAAATAGGGCCCAGGATCCAAGCAAAGACGCCCCACCCAAAGGGTTGGCCCTCCATCCAGTATCAGCCTTCATCCCAGAAGTCGGTACTGAATACAACCTGTTCCAAAGAAGTCGGATACGAGGGTTAGCTGGCAGATAACACTCATTCGAATGAGTAACTGCCCCTAGAAACTCTCTAACCACTTCATAGAGCCATATCTTAACCTCCCTAAGATATGGGAACGGTTATCCACCTAAAAAGGTGGCACTACTTCAGCGGTGGTTATTGGTTCACCACTATAAATACACTGACACCATTCAGGTATCACTAAGGCCCCAATATTCTCTAATTTGCTCACACTCTTGCTAACTTAGGCATCGGAGTGTCTTTGCAGGTACCACCCCCCATTCTTTCACACGTACAAGTCGGACGGAGGAACACCGAGGAACAGATCTACTCGAAAGCCACCTCCTTCATACGTTTGGGCCAACCAACGCCATCCGACCCATTAATCTCCGGTTACCCACCGTAACATTGGCGCCGTTGCCGGGGACCCGAGAGATCAACCAGTGATGGCGGAAAGATCCCCTGAAGAGGGTCATGTGGAGACAGATTCCGAACAAGAGAATTTGAACACTGGAAACAATGAGGCAGATCAGACCCTCCACCAGGAAGCCAATGATCAACATAGGGAAGGCACCTCCGGAATCAAAAATCCGAAGGTGAACTCCTCGGAGGGGCGCGAATCAGAAAAAGAAGGACCCTCCCACGCTAGTGAGCTTATGGGATTAATCCATAGCCGCCTCGAGCAGCTAGAACAGGAGCGGGAACGACAAAGGGAAGCTGAAAAGAACCTAAAAGAGGAGATGGAGCGACGAAAAGAGTTAGAAAGAAAACTCTTAAAGTTAGAATCCTCCCTCAAAGGTCGGAATTCCCACGACGATAAAGAACATTCTCCCTTAGGAGAGAAAGATCCGTTTAGCGAGGACATAATGAGGGCAAAAGTTCCGAGAAACTTTAGAAGCCCCGATATGGACCTCTACGATGGAACCACCGATCCCAAGCATCATCTGAGCAACTTTAAAAGTCGGATGTATCTGACCGACGCTTCTGACGCTACGCGATGCAAAGCTTTCCCGACAACCTTGTCAAAAGCAGCGATGAAGTGGTTCGACAGCCTCCCTCCGAGGTCAATTACCAGTTTTGAAGACCTCTCAAGAAAATTCTTGATGAGGTTCTCCATCCAGGAGGACAAAGTAAAGCATGCACCAAGTCTCCTGGGAATAAAACAGGAGGTCGGGGAGTCCTTACGGGCCTATATGGAAAGATTCAACAAAGCATGTTTGGAGATTCAAGACCTGCCCACCGAAGCAGTCATCATGGGGCTAGTCAATGGTCTTAGAGAAGGTCCCTTCTCACAATTCATATCAAAAAGACACCCCGCCTCTTTAAATGATGTACAGGAAAGAGCTGAAAAGTACATCAATATGGAAGAAAACGCTAGGCTAAGAGACCCGAGTTTGCGACTCGGGCACCCTCCCTCAATGAAAGAGAGGGAGAGGGAAGCGAAGAAGAAGGAAGAGCTCGGCCTCGATAGGCCAAGGAAATATCACTCTTATACTCCATTGAAAGTTCCTGTAGTGGACGTATACAGAGAAATTTGCAATACTGAAAGGCTGCCTTCCCCCAGATCCATTAAAAATAAAAAAGGGGGGAGCCGCGGTGATTACTGTGAGTACCACAAGATATATGGGCACTCTACAAACGACTGTTACGACCTTAAAAATGTGATAGAAAAGCTGGCCAGAGAAGGTCGGCTTGACAGATATCTCATAGAAAGGTCGGACAGTCATGGAAAAAGAAAGCGAGAAGATACGGATGGAAGAGACCCACCACCACAAACTCCGGAGAGACATATCCATATGATCTCAGGAGGGTTTGCGGGAGGGGGACTCACAAAATCCTCTCGTAAAAGACATCTCAAGAGAGTTTATCAGGTCGAAGAGGGGTCCTCCGACCTTCCGACCATTTCATTCACAAAGGAAGACGGGCTAGGAGTAATCCCTGGGCACGATGACCCAGTGGTAATTACCATGATCCTGGCAAATGCCCATCTACACAGAACACTAGTAGACCAAGGAAGCTCAGCAGACATCCTCTTTAAGCCCGCTTTCGACAAACTAGGTTTAGATGAGAAAGAGTTAAGAGCCTACCCCGACACCTTGTACGGATTAGGTGACACGCCAATAAAGCCACTAGGATTTTTGCCCCTCCACACCACCTTCGGAAAGGGGGAAAAATCAAAGACTCTGAGTATAGACTTCATAGTCATCGACGTGGGATCGGCCTATAATGCTTTAATCGGCAGAGCTACCCTTAACCGACTCGGAGCGGTGGTATCGACACCCCACCTCTGCATGAAGTTCCCGACCTCGTCGGGGATAGCAACGGTGAGGGGAGATCAGAAGTTGGCAAGGAAGTGCTACAACGAAAGCCTAAACCTGAGAGGAAAAGGCAAAGAAGTTCACACAATAGAACTCGGGGGAGCAAGGGTTAAAGAAGAACTGCGACCACAGCCCGGGGGAAAAACTGAGGAGATTCAGGTCGGCGAAGAGGAAGGAAAAAACACTCACATAGGAGCCAACCTAGGGGAAACCCTAAGACAAGGGTTGATTAAGCTCCTAAGAGATAACTCAGATCTCTTCGCCTGGAAGGCCTCCGACATGCCTGGGATAGATCCCGAGCTCATGTCTCACAAGCTCTCGGTCTACTCAGGGTCCCGACCTGTGCAACAAAGAAGACGCAAGCTCGGCCCAGAGCGAGCCCTAGTAGTAGAGGAGCAAGTGCAGGCGCTCCTAGAAGCCGGCTTCATCAGAGAAGTCAAATATCCAACATGGCTAGCCAATATAGTGCTAGTCAAAAAACAAAATGGTAAATGGAGAATGTGCGTCGACTACACCGACTTAAATAAGGCATGTCCCAAGGACCCTTATCCACTACCAAGTATTGACGCCCTAGTGGACTCTAGCTCGGGGTATCAATACCTATCATTCATGGACGCCTACTCAGGATATAACCAAATCCCGATGTATGAACCAGACCAGGAAAAAACATCATTCATCACGCCCAGAGCCAACTATTGCTACGTGGTCATGCCATTTGGGTTGAAAAATGCAGGGGCCATATATCAGAGGCTGATGAATAAGGTGTTTGCCCCCCACTTAGGGAGCTTAATGGAAGCATATGTCGACGATATGTTGGTAAAAACCAAGGAGGAAGTCGACCTCCTATCCGACCTCTCGCAAGTCTTTGACACCATAAGGTTGCACGGGATGAGACTAAATCCTGCAAAGTGCGCCTTCGCAGTGGAGGCAGGAAAATTTCTAGGATTCATGCTAACACAAAGAGGGATCGAAGCCAATCCCGACAAGTGTAGAGCTATCCTAGAGATGAAAAGCCCGACTTGTTTGAGAGAGGTCCAACAGCTGAACGGCCGACTAGCAGCTCTCTCCAGATTTTTGGCAGGATCAGCATTAAGATCCCTTCTACTGTTCTCCCTACTGAAAAAGGGGCACCAGTTTGAGTGGACTCTCGAATGCGAGGAGGCGTTCCAGGAGTTCAAAAAGTTCTTAAGCCAACCTCCTATCTTGACCCGACCTATAGCTGGAAAAGACCTCGTCCTATACCTATCCGTGGCAGACAAGGCCGTCTCAGCAGCCTTGATAAGAGAAGACGAGGTCAGTCAGCACCCAATCTACTTCATCAGTAAAGTTCTACAGGGCCCTGAGCTAAGGTATCACAAATTAGAAAAGTTTGCTTACTCCTTAGTAATAGCCTCTCGAAGGCTACGACCTTACTTTCAAGCTCACACAATAAGAGTCCGCACAAACCAACCCATGAAGCAAATCCTCCAAAAGACGGATGTTGCAGGAAGAATGGTCCAATGGGCAATAGAGCTCTCCGAGTTCGACTTGAAGTACGAGACTCGGACGGCGATTAAAGCCCAGTGCCTCGCCGACTTCATTGCAGAATATGCAGGGGATCAAGAGGACAAACCGACTACCTGGGAACTCTATGTGGATGGATCCTCCAATAAAACAGGAAGCGGCGCAGGCATAATGTTGGTAGATGAAAGGGGAACCCAGATAGAGGTTTCCCTCAAGTTTGAATTCCCAGCTTCAAATAATCAGGCAGAATACGAAGCCTTGATCGCAGGATTGAAGCTGGCTGAAGAGGTCGGTGCTATGAAGGTGATGGTATACAGCGACTCCCAAGTGGTAACCTCCCAAATAAGTGGGGAATATCAGGCAAAGGACCCAAATATGAAAAGGTACTTGGAAAAAGCTTCGGAGCTCCTGGGGCGCTTTGCAGAAACCGAGGTGAAACACATAACTCGGGATCTAAACAGCAGAGCAGACGCCCTATCCAAGCTAGCAAGTTCCAAGCCGGGAGGAAATAACAGAAGCCTGATTCAAGAGACTCTCCAGGAACCTTCAGTGGTAAAAACGGAAGACACACTAGAAGTCTTTGAAGTGGTCGGATTAAACCTCGGATGGATGAACCCCTTAGTCGAATACCTAAAATTCGACATCCTCCCTAAGGAGGAAAAAGAAGCCCAGAAAATCCGAAGGGAAGCACAACACTATACCTTGGTGAAAAATGTTCTCTATAGAAGGGGGATATCAACACCATTGTTAAAGTGTGTACCGACCTCAAAAGCCACCGAGGTGTTGGAGGAGGTACATAGTGGAATCTGCGGGAACCATCTCGGAGCCAGGTCATTAGCCAGGAAAGTGATCCGAGCTGGATTCTACTGGCCAACCTTACAGAAAGATGCCACAGAATTTGTGAAAAGGTGCCAGCCATGTCAGATGCATGCAAATTTCCACGTGGCTCCCCCAGAGGAACTCATTAGTATCACTGCTCCATGGCCCTTTGCAAAATGGGGAATGGATTTGTTAGGTCCTTTTCCCCAGGCGCCAGGACAAGTTAAATACCTAATAGTGGGAATAGATTATTTCACAAAGTGGATAGAGGCAGAACCACTAGCCACCATCACTGCACAAAGAAGTCGGAGGTTCCTCTACAAAAACATAATCACAAGGTACGGGATACCTTATTCCATTACCACAGATAACGGAACCCAGTTCACCGACTCCACCTTTAGAAGCCTAGTAGCCAGTATGAACATCAAACACCAGTTCACCTCAGTCGAACACCCACAAGCCAATGGGCAAGCCGAAGCAGCCAACAAAGTCATACTAGCAGGGTTGAAGAAAAGGCTGCAAGACGCGAAAGGAGCTTGGGCTGAAGAGCTCCAACAAGTACTATGGGCTTACAGAACAACCCCCCAATCCGCCACTGGAGAAACACCCTTCCGGCTAGTCTATGGCGTAGAAGCCATGATCCCAATAGAGGTCAATGAGCAAAGCCCAAGAGTGATTTTCCACGACGAGATCAGGAATATACAGGGGCACAAAGAAGAGCTCGACTTGCTCCCTGAAGTCCGAGAAGAAGCTCAAATAAGAGAAGCAGCGTTGAAACAAAGGATGACTACAAGGTACAACAAAAAAGTCATTCGAAGGAATTTCACCCCTGACGACTTAGTCTTGATCAGAAACGACATTGGAGTCAACAAATCGGGGGAGGGAAAGCTCGCTGCTAATTGGAAAGGACCATACAAGGTCAAGGAGGTCTTAGGAAAGGGCTATTATAAGGTGACCGACTTAGGCGGCACCGAGTTACCAAGGTCATGGCATGCTTGTAATATGAAAAGGTACTACAGTTAAAAGAAAACTCTACTCCCTGATGTACTCTTTTCCCAGCTTCATGATTTTTTCCCAGAATCAAAGGGTTTTTTCTGGAGAAGGGTTTTTAACGAGGCATCATAGTAGGGGCTAAGGGAAATAAATTATCAAAAGCCCTTAGTAGCAATAAGGTACCTCCTCAACTAATAAAGATCTCTTTTATTTTAAAATATCTCTTTTAAAGTTCCCTTTTTTATTCTCCTTCTACGAAACGCGCCGATTTAAGCTCGACAAAACGTAAAAATCCCATGAACCGACCTAGATGGTCGTCAGGATAAAACGACGAGGTACAAGTCGGTGTAAAGAGGCCATAGAAGTCGATCATGATAAACTCAGAAGCAGTCCGACTCATGAGTCAGAATGCGAAACCGAGTAAAATTAAAATGAATCGCAAAAGTAGCCTAAGTCACGAAAGGCTCAATAAAACGAAATTGAGTACTAGGAATAACAAAAAGAGATAGGAAAAACTAAGGAAAATTGCAAAGCTACCTTGAAGATCAAGGAGATTCAGAAAAGCAGGCAAGCCCCAAAGAAAAGGTTTTTCTAGAAAAGAATCAAAAGAACCACGAACAGAAAAAGCATGCGCGCATAAGGTAACTCAAAACCCTTATCCAGAAAGGGCATTTATTTAACGCTAAATTAAACCCTTATTAAAAAAGGGCACCATAAATTGTTTTGTTTACGGCCTTAAAAGGCCAAAAAATTGTTCAAAACACCAAATAAATATAAAGAGTGTAAAAAGAGGGGCCCACAGGCCGGGCCCCAATAGCCAAAATCACTTTTTAAGAGGATCACCACCAGCAGAGTCAGGGGGAACGCCAGGAGCAGGAGTCGAAGAGGAAGTCGGAAGAATGGTAGAGGAACTCGGAGCGTCCTTAGAGCGAGGAGGGGACTCTACGATCCTCTGCCCCCGAGTCTTTAAATCAGACTCAGACTCCACTATGGGGACAGGAGGATCCACGATGGCACCATCAATAACAATCTTATCAGGGTCCAAAGGAGAAAGGTCCAAGTCAGGAGCAATAACTCCGACCTGTTCCTTGAAAATCCTCCAGGCCTCATCAGCACCATCCGCAATAGAGTCCTCCAACTCGGTGTAGGCCTTCCGAGCATTCAGCAAGTCGTTCTTTACAGACACAAGATCAGCAAATAAACTATTGTAGCTGGCTTGCGCTGCCTTCCTCAAATCTACCTCCATGTTGCATTGGGCTTGCAACTTCTGCCCCTTCTCTCGGAGGCTGTCCCTCTCCTCCTTCAGTTTGGCGACTTTCCCCTCTAACTCCCCCTCATGCTCCTGATATATGCGAAGCCTACCCTCCAGCTCCTCGACCCTCGAGGTCGTCCCTAAAGAGCTGATATGAGTCTTCTCAAATATATCCAAGAGTTTGCCACAAACCCCCGCCGTCTTGAGACTCTCCTCAACCACAGTGGTGAGGTAGTGCCGAACAGAAACATCATCCATACTCATACGAGCATGAGGATAGATGTTCTTTCGGACGAACGCAAGAGCGTCCGCCTCACCAGAAGCGCCGGACTCCAAGGTCTTGCGCTTCTTTAGCTCTGGTTCGGGAGTAGGTCGGGCGGAAGGGGGTGGCAGAGAGGAGGCAGAGGAAGAAATCACAATAGGTTGGGAGGAAGTCCCAACATTCCGAGGAGGAGGAGAAGGAGAGACAGCCACCCTAGCACCACCAGATCTGGCGCGAGACTTCGCCTTGGCTTCCTGAACCCTCTGGAAAGACTCTTGAGCATTTTTCTTTGCCATCTCTGCAAAAACAAATTGGCAGCTAAAAATCAGACAAGTCGGTAAAAGAAATTGCAAGTCGGAAATAAATGAAAAACGCAAAAAGCTACCTAGTTGTGACTGGACAAAGGTCGGCGACCCCTGGAGAAACTTTTTAGTATCCAAATATGGGGCCCTCCCCCACACTTCTCGGAGGAACCCCACAATGGCCGCCTCCACCTCATCCAGGTCGTCCAGACCATATTTCTCGCAGGGAGAGGCCTCTAGCCAATATAAAGGAAACCGGGGAGAAGAATCATCATCCAGGAAAAAGGGGTGGTGACCCTCTACTGCTTGAACTTTGAAAAAATAGTTTTTGAAATCATGAAAGGTTTCGTCAAAAAGGGTAAAAAGCCTCCGACCTTGAATGGCACGAAAGGACACCCACTGTTGCTTATTATTTAACCCACTGAAGGGCTTGGTCATATGGAAGAGATAGAAGAAAATCCTCAGAGAAGTCGGGAACTCTAAGGCCTGGCTGATAAATTGGTAAATTCTCAAAAAACCCCAAGAGTTGGGGTGAAGCTGGGTGGGGGCAACCCGGCAATGACGCAACACAGACATTTCAAACTCTGAAAAGGGGAGAAAAACGCCCAAACGAGTAACCATACTCTCATACATAAAAAAGAAATGAGGGGCCGTCTCGTCGGCCCTCCCGAAACAAACCCGGTCTTCTGGACCCGGGACTATCAACTCGTACTTCGGCTCATCTTCTTCAGAAGTACAAATTCTATAGTGAGTACGTAGGTGGGTGATAAATTCAGTATCAACTGAGGGCTCCTCCCCTAGGACCGTAACATCAACCCACTGGGAGAGAGCATCTACGGAAGCCATTTCTTTTCTTAAAAAAGGGTGACAAGAAACCTACAAAAGAAAAGGAAAATCAACACACGGTCTCTAAGGGAAGGGGTACGGAACTAAAGCCTACAAACCAAATCTACCTACAAGATAAAAGCACGCAAATAGAACGCATATTACAGAAGGGGAAAAAGCTAACCTTTAAGTCTGAAATCAAGACTGGAGGAAGTAAAAGCCTTCGAAACGCAAGAACGCAGCACGAACAAATTCAAGGGAAATTTGAAAGATTGCAGAAACGAAACAACGAAAGAGAGGGAAAGTATTTATAAAGACGTTAGGGGCATAATGGTAAAACTGGGGCAACTCTTAATAAAGGTGCACCGTTACCAAGGCCATTAAAATCCCTACGCATACCCAACGGACACGACGCTTGATTAGACGTAACCGTCAGAACCGAAAGGTCAAAGAAAAATCACGTCGGTTCTCAATCATCACGTCGATCCTCTCGCAAGTCGGCCAAGACCCCGAGTTGAATACTCGAACCCAACTCTTAAAAGAATTGGGCTCGAGTAGGGGCACTGTTCATACCCTGGCCCAATAAATAGGGCCCAGGATCCAAGCAAAGACGCCCCACCCAAAGGGTTGGCCCTCCATCCAGTATCAGCCTTCATCCCAGAAGTCGGTACTGAATACGACCTGTTCCAAAGAAGTCGGATACGAGGGTTAGCTGGCAGATAACACTCATTCGAATGAGTAACTGCCCCTAGAAACTCTCTAACCACTTCATAGAGCCATATCTTAACCTCCCTAAGATATGGGAACGGTTATCCACCTAAAAAGGTGGCACTACTTCAGCGGTGGTTATTGGTTCACCACTATAAATACACTGACACCATTCAGGTATCACTAAGGCCCCAATATTCTCTAACTTGCTCACACTCTTGCTAACTTAGGCATCGGAGTGTCTTTGCAGGTACCACCCCCCATTCTTTCACACGTACAAGTCGGACGGAGGAACACCGAGGAACAGATCTACTCGAAAGTCACCTCCTTCATACGTTTGGGCCAACCAACGCCATCCGGCCCATTAATCTCCGGTTACCCACCGTAACACCTAATATACAAACATATTAATATATTAATATTGATTATGTTATCTTTTGTTTTCTCTTCGTTCATTTAAATTGAAAAAATATTTTGTGCTAGTGACTAATTTATTATCTGTTTTTACACCATAAATTATATTTAAAAATTGATATTTGATTAATCATTAATATATTTTTTGAAAACATGCATTTAATTTTTTATTTTTATAATTTTATATTTTTATTTAATTATGACAGGATCAATCGGATAAATTAGTAATTCATCGGTTGAACCAGTGATCTAGTCGCATAACCGAGTCTAGGGGTGCACATGGCCCGGCCCGGCCCGGCCCGGCCCGAAGACTCGGCCCGCCCCCGAACACTTTAGGGGCTAATTTGGTGTGATTTCACCGGGTTTATGGTCGGGTAAGGGTCGCAAAAATAGACCCAGTAATTATTTCGGGTCGGGTCCGGGCCATAGTTCGGGTTACCCGAAGTCGGCCCGGTGGCCCGGTTATCATGCACAATTAATATTTTGTGTTATTAGTGATGGATCATGGCTATTCTTATGTGGAATTTAAGTATTGTAAACTTTAATATTTTGTGTTATTAGTCATTATAAGACTATAAGTTAATATTTTATGTTTAGAATGCATAAGATTTTAGACTAATGCATAATATTGTATTATTTGTATTGATTTAAATATTTGGTGTTATTAGACAATTATTAGTATTGATTGTGGTTATGCTTTAATTTTGAAGAAGGGTTGGTTCTTATTATATTTTTCTAAGTGAATTTTACCATGTCAATTAATGGTTGGAGTCTTGAAAATTTAGATATTTTTACATGCTAGCTTACAAGAAGGTATATCAACGTAATGTAATGTTAATGGCCCGGTTTTTACCCGGTTTTCACCCGGTATAATTGTGGCCCGAAAGTGTGTTGGTTTCATCGGGTTTAATAAATAGACCCGGTATATATTTCGGGTCGGGTCTGGGTCACATCAAACCCGACTTCACCCGGCCCATGTGCACCCCTAACCGAGTCGATTACCGGTTCAATTTTAATAACTATGATGTCAATTTTTGAATAAAATCAATTAAAAATCAAATTTAATCTCTAACTGTATTAGATATCATCCTTCGGTTA
This sequence comes from Arachis hypogaea, assembly GCF_003086295.3. Classification (NCBI taxonomy): domain Eukaryota; kingdom Viridiplantae; phylum Streptophyta; class Magnoliopsida; order Fabales; family Fabaceae; genus Arachis; species Arachis hypogaea. Next base: position 142,951,955 of record NC_092051.1, read on the forward strand.
AGTAAGAGAATAACTTGAACATCATATATTGCTTGATTTGCTTCATTATTATGTCTCATATTCAGATTCAATTTTACAACAATGTGTGAGTAAAATATTTTGTGACCAATCCTCAATGTCTTAAAAAAAAACCTAATAGAGTTAAAAATTAATTATTCATTCCATCCGACGAATAAACCTAAAAAGAAGTAAAGAACTACATAATCCGGGTTTGGTAACTAGCTCTTCGTTGAAGAAACCTTATTGCATTGTATGTGACTGAGGTAAGTGTTGTGCGTTGATGTGCCATAATGAGCAGTTCAGCCCATTTTCTACTCTCTTTTAATTTTCATTCCTATGATCTAGGTTATGAAGAATAAATTCTTTGAAGTTCTAGTAAAAAATTTTTTCTAGTGATCTAAGTTACTAAGAACAAATTTCTCTTCGAGGTATAGTAAGAGAACTCCTTATCTATTCTTTTATGTCATTCTTTTTCTTATCTCCTTTCTATATCTTTCGTTGGAACTTTAATGCTTCAAATTTATTAAACTCCATAATCCTCCGTAACTTCTTATCAATAACAGTTGTTGATTCTCGTGCCAACAAGAGAGCTACGGTGGAAAAGAGTGAAGAAAATTCTAGGATGAAGAAGGGAACTACTACTGATGCCATAAAGAAACGTGAAGAGAAGAAGAAACAAAGTTCTTCGGGTATGGATGGATTCAAGAATACGCAGTGTTCAGTAACACTGAGAAGGTTATTGGTTCATCCAGATGGAGTGTATTTCAAGAAAGGAAAGGCTTTGATGGATTTGGAGAGGGTTCAGCGGAAGCTACGGAACAATTTGTACAACAAAACTGATCAATTTGCTGCTGATATCAGAACGGTGTTTCGCAATGTCATGTCCCAGTATCCCTCGGGGCATGAAGTTCATCGAGCCGCCGCGAAGTTAAGCGATCTTTTCGAGACAAAGTGGAAGGATTTGGAGGGAAGATGGCTAGCTAAAGAAAATAAGTTAGAGAAAGAAGAGGCAAAGCCAAATTCACAGCCTTTGAAATCGAATGCAGGGCAGAAAAGGAAACAATTTTCTGGTTCAGATTTGTCGATTGCTACTGCCGAAGCTAAATTGATAGTGAAGAAGAAGAAAACCATTGAAGCTGCACAACAGAACAGAGTTTGCTTGCAAAGGAAGAAACAAAGGGAGATGATGCAAAAAATGGAGAGAACAATTTTCTTTGATGATGCTTTCAAGTCTTTTCAGGATTTGGAAAACTTGTGTGGCCATTCACCGACACATTATTGCACAAAGGAAAATCCATTGTTAAAGAACCTTACAGGTTTGGTCCTTAGGGAAGAGGATTTTGAAGACAACAACTTTCTTAGTGAAGATTTGGAAGAAGGAGAAGTTTTCTGATATTATTTGATTGTAGTTAATTTGGAATTGAGTTAAAATAATTGTAAATATTATTATGTTAGCATCAATGACATTGTTTATATGTTTACATTAATGTTACTCTCATAAGTGCTACCTCCTTTACTGCGTTGCCATTAAGCACATGACTTTTGGTTTGGTTTCTGTTTTTTAGAAATTTTATGGTCATGGTTCTTTTTTAGAAGATTCATGTTGCTACATTCTGTTACAGACATGTATTTGAATTTTCGGGTTTATTGAATTCGATTTGAATGTGTCATATGCTACTATATCAGTGAATTACCTTGGCGTTTATTTATTGCAGCAGTGTCATAAATTGTTTTGCACTATTAAGCTTAAATGCCTCTAGTTAAGAACATTAATTTTCTCATTAGTGCTGAACATGGTTTGATTAACCTAAACGCTAAACTTTTTTGGTTAATCAAAAATTTAATTTAATTAATTAATTAAATTAATTTTATATGCTAAAACTAGTTATTAACCGATTAGAAAATTTAAAAATCGATCTTTAACTGGTTATAAAAATAAAAGCCGAATTTAAAAAACAGCCAATTTTTTCTAAAGAAAACCAGTTTTTAATTTTTTATATAGAAAAATTGGATTTTCAAAAAAAAAAATTAAAAACTGACTTTTACAGAAAAAAATCAGTTAACCAATTTGAAACAAGAATGGCATAAAATTTAACTTTGATATTAGTTAATCGATTAAAACCCAGTTTTTAAAATTTAATTTTTGTTAACTAATTTTTAATAATATGAATATGGTTTTTAAAAACCGATTTTAACAAAAATCAAATTTTAACCAGTATTTAACAAAAATTGGTTAACAAAAATTGCTTAGAGTTTCAGAAAATTTGTTTAACAAGTTGTATATATCAAAACGATTAGAAGAAATGAAGAATGATTAAACTCTCTTATGGATGGAAGCTTTAATAAGAGTTCTTATTTTAAATTAGAATTGTCATTCTTATATTATGAATTATACATTTTTTTTAATTTTCTTCTGAGAATTTGCAGCGTCAGATCATATAAAAACTGAAAATTTTGCGAAGACATCCTATCAATGATAATAATACCCAATAAAAAGTAGTTAATTCGGATGGGAAGGTTTCAAGTTGACACATGTGAGTTTGATGAGATTAGAGAGTGGATACGAATTGCTATTGGGGAGAAGCAGATTGCAGTTTTTGTGAAAGAGACGGGATGGGAGGCGGGTGAGAATGGGAATTCGGTGGAGCAGAAGCAGGTCTATAAAGGGGGAGCCGTCGATGGGTCTTGTGAACATAGCCGGAGGAAGGGGGAGCTAACGTGGGATCCGGCGGCGGACCTGATCGCCGGAAATGAACAGGGGAGGGACCAGGACAAGGGCAACATAGTCAATTCTGAGGTTCTATTGAATGATATGAACGTTGAATTTTCAAAAAGATTGGAGAAGCAGCAAAGTCGGAGAGTAGTACCCGAAATAATGGGAAGGAGGTTGTGCAGAGATTTAGTGGGAGTGAGGAAGAGGATTCTGACAAAACGGTTACACAGGAGTTTAGTACTGGGATAGGGAGGGTTATTGGTTCTATAGGTATACTTACTGGGCCTTTCCACATGGGGAAGCCAATAAAGGCTAAGTCTGGACGTTGCTTAGAGGGATGGGAGTTGGGCCATGATAACTTAAGCCCAATATTAGCTAAACAGGGAATGGGGGCATGGGAGTATGAGGATATGAATGTAGGGTGGGGGAAGCCGGGTGGGCCTCTGGTGGGCTGGAAAGAAGCGAACCGGGTTGCCATGACCCGTGGATTACTGAAGCGGGCAGAGGGTAGGGGAAGATTGAAGGGTTCAGCTGGTGTGCCTGGGTGCGATGTGACCAATTTCGTCAGTGGGGAGGGAGACGCCGGACAAGCCAGGAGGACAGAACAGAGACGGTCGCTGGCTGGCCTCGAGGATGCTGTGACTGGTGGGTAGGGGTACGTTCAGGGGAGGAGCGAAGGGGTGGAGGATAGGAGGGCTGCGTGGGCTCCTCATGCTGCGCCTGGGGGCGATGGTGTGGAGATGGACCTGGTGAGCGCGGAGGGGGACGCCGGACGGGCCAGTCCGACTGAGCAGGGACGGTTGTTGGCAGTACCGAATGGAGGCGCGACTGGCTGCCAGGGGTATGAACAGGTGCCGATTGTGGGTGTGGACGTTAGAGATGAGACTTGCGACGTTCATGAGGGTATGTTGCAGATGCGGGAGGCTCGAGAACAGTTTGTTGACGGAGGGAGGGCTGACCAGGGTACACAGATACACATGGATGGGTTTGGAGGATTGGCGACATCCTTGGGGCCGACCCAAGGAGAAGAGGAGGACGTACAAGGATTGGGTAGGAATGATGAAACCTGTGTGGAAGGGGCTGGATCTGGAACAGGCAGCGGAGGAATCACTGAGGGAGAGGATAACCGCATGTCCATGGAAGCACAAGCCAAGGAAAATGAGGTTACCTGGGCACTGGCGGTAAAATCTGGCGCTGTGCTGTATGATGAGGAAGTGGATATCATGAGTATATTGAAAGCTCAGAATGAAAAAATAGAGAAAAAGCGAAAGTTGGCAAAACAAAAAGAAAAGGCAAGAAGGAGTCGTCCAAAGAACAAACATAAGGTGAGCAATACGTTGATTAAATGATTGTGAGCTGTTGGAATATAAGGGGTTTAAGGGGGGACAAGAAGTTGAGCATGGTCAAAATGTTGAAGAAAAAGTATAATCTAAATATGTTAGGCTTGCTTGAAACAAAAAGGGAGGATATTTCGAAATATGATGTTGGTAGGATTTGGGGTAACAGTACTGTAGATTGAGAGTTTGTGGAATTTGTTGGGGCAGCCGGGGGGCTCCTGTTGTTGTGGGATGATAATATGTTTCAGAAAAGGAATTGTTATAAAGGAGAGAGATGGTTGTGCATTGAGGGAGTGTTAACTAAGAATAACTTTCAGTGTGCTTACTGTTTGGTTTACGGGGCGCATGGTAGGGAGGCAAAGCGAGTGGTGTGGGAGGAGTTGAGCTATATAGCAGGTTTGTGTCAGGTTCCTTTTTGTTTGATGGGAGACTTCAATGAGATTTTGCAAGTTGAAGATCGAAAAGGGTTGCAGAGTTTGCCGGGTTCAGCGGAAGAATTTAAGAATTGGGTGCAAGACATGCAGTTGGTGGATCTTCCCCTTACTGATAGGAAGTTCACTTGGTTCAGGGGTCAATCTTGTAGCAGAATTAACAGGGTGCTGGTTAATATAGAATGGGTGGAGGAGTTTCCTGATATTAGGCTGAAAGGCGGTCCAAGGGGATTGTCAGATCACTGCCCGTTGATTGTGGAGGATACAAGAGGAAGATGGGGGCCTATACCATTCAGGAGTCTGGATTCTTGGTTTACCCATGAAGGTTTTCTGAGGACGGTAAAAAATGAATGGCGGTCATTGGGCGAAGGTCCGTTTCTTGGTAAACTGAAGGCTTTGACATTACCGTTGAGGCAATGGCACAAGGCTAACTTTAGTGATATGGAAAACAGACTCACAAAGTTTGAGGAAGAGATCAGGAAGTTGGACGAGAAGGTTAGTGATGGATCTATGATGGTACAATGGAGGCTAGAAGGAAGGCGCTGGTGAGATTTTGTGAAAAATGGTACATTAGGAAGGAAATCCATTGGAAGTAGATGTCTCGGTCTAAACATGCGAGGGACATGGACAGAAATACTCAGTACTTCCATAATATTGCATCGGCTAGAAGGCGGAATAACAGGATTGATGCTCTGATGATTCAAGGACGGCTTGTGAGGAATCAGGCAAGAATAAAGCATGCAATAAGGGGATTCTACAAGGAACTGTACCGGCAAGAGTATGTACCAAGGATCGGTGTTCGGGATGGGTTGTTACCGCAAATTGATACAGATGAGACAGAAGCCTTGGAGGTTTTACCGTCTGCAGAGGAAATTAAGGAGACAGTATGGGATTGTGAATCGTCGAAGGCCCCAGGTAGTGATGGCTATAATATGAATTTCATCAAGAAATGTTGGGAAGAGATTGGTCAGGAGTTCACAGCGGCGGTGATGGATTTCTTTCAAAGGGCAACGCTCCCATCAGATGTAAATATAACATGGGTGACGCTGGCCCCAAAATTCTTGGGTGCTAAGGAGATTAAGGATTTTAGGCCGATTAGTTTGGTGGGATGTGTGTATAAGGTGATTTCAAAGGTGCTGGTGAGAAGAATGAGGTCAGTTATGCCGGGCTTGGTGGGTGAGACTCAGACTGCATTTGTGAAAGGTAGAAAAATACATGATGGTGCTCTCATAGCATGTGAGACAGTTCATTGGCTCAAGGCAAGGAGAAGGAAAGCGGCAATTATTAAGCTGGATTTTCATAAAGCATATGATAGAGTCAGATGGAGCTTTGTGGATATAGTGCTACAGAAAATGGGATTTGGACAGCGTTGGAGGAATTGGGTGAAGAAGTGTGTCAGCACGGCCACTATGTTTGTTCTGGTGAATGGGTCACCATCCAAGCCGTTCAACATGGAAAGAGGCCTCAGACAAAGGGATCCCCTTTCTCCGTTTCTGTTCGTATTGGTTGTCGACATGTTGAATCGGATGGTGGGAGAAGCGGTCAGGAACGGGCGCATTGAACTGCTGCTGGTAGGAGGTGAGCAGATCGAATTGTCGCACTTATAATTTGCAGATGATACGATTCTGTTTTGTCCCCCGGTGACAGAGACAATTGTCAATTATAGGAGACTGTTGCGGTGTTTTGAGTTGATGTCGGGACTGAGTATTAATTTTGAGAAGTCAAGTTTGATATCGGTGAATTGTGAGCAGGAATGGGTAGATAGTGCTTGTGGTTTGCTGGGATGCAAGCAAGCGGTTTTACCTGTAAGGTATCTCGGGATTTCTTTGGGTGCGAATCCTCAGTTGATGAAGACTTGGAAACCGGTAATTGATAAGGTGGAAGTGAAACACAGCCTCTGGAAAGCAAAGGTTTTAACCAAAGTGGGCAAGCTTGTTCTTATTAGATCAGTATTGAATAGCCTACCTATCTACTACCTCAGTCTATACAAGATGCCAAAGGCGGTTGCGGATAAGCTGATTGCATTGCAAAGGAGATTTATGTGGTGTAAGGGGGATGGTAATGACGGTATTTCGCTAGTTAAGTGGGAGTTGGTTCAGGCACCAAGAAAGGCTGGGAGTCTGGGGGTTGAGGATGCGGTGTTCCGGAACACAGCGCTCTTATTTAAGTGGTGGTGGAGATTTTCTAAAGAGGAGTGTCCCTTATGGAAGAGGATTGTATGCTCGTGCAACAACCTGAATCCTGATGTAATGCTAGTAAGCCAGCAGCTACCAGATAAAGGAGGGCCCTGGAAAGACATATGTAATCTTAATATAAAAGAGCAGAGGATAAAAGACAAAATGCTTACTGGCCTGGCGATGGAGATAGGGAATGGGAGGAGTACCCTATTTTGGGAAGATAACTGGCTGCAAGGTGGCCCCTTGAAGGTGGCTTTTCCAAGAATATTTTCTGTTTCGAATCAGCAGGGATCGATGATAGGGGATTGTGGATTTTGGGATGGGTTTGAGTGGATATGGAACTTCCAGTTGCGGAGAGAGTTGTTCCAATAGGAGCTGGAACTTGTCCATCAACTTCATGAGCGGCTAAGGCCGGTGAAGCTGTCAGAAGGTAAAGATGACAATATGGTTTGGAAGTTTGATAGTAAAGGGGTATTTTCTACCAAGTCTGTTATGTAGGTCCTACAATCGGAGACTCTGTCGGATGAGATAACGAGTTACAGTTACACAAGTTCAGTTTGGCGAGGGATGGTACCGCCAAGAATTGAGCTGTTTGGGTGGTTTGTGCTCATTGGTAGAGTGAATACTAAGGAGAGATTGAGTAGACTAGGCGTTATTAGACTCAGTGATACTCTTTGTGTACTATGTAAGAAGGAGATAGAGTCGGTGGAGCATTTATTTCTCCTATGTGAGTTCACATGGCAGGTGTGGTGCAGGTGGTTGAGGTCTATTGGGGAGGTATGGTCTATTCCTGGAACAGTAAGGAAACTGTTTGAGAGGTGGACCGGTAGACATAAGCGGAAACAATAGTAGAAGAAATGGTTGCCGGGGTTCTTTGCAGTTATTTGGAACATTTGAGTGGAGCGCAATGCTAGGATTTTTCAGAATCAGGAAACAGGTGTGGACTTCGTAATAAGAAAGACAATGCGGAGCTACAACGAATGGACTGAGAGTGAATCTTTTGGTAGTTGATGGCGTTGTCGGAAGCTACAGGAATTTTATGTTTTTACGAAGTTCTTGTTGTCTCTTTTGTTGCTCCACATTAGTATGTTGAGCTTATTTTGATTAAAAAAAATTAATTAAATGTAATAATAAATATCGTTTGCCACAATTTTCACAATGCTTTTCTTTCATTATATTTGGTCTTGAAACTCCTTACTTTAAATTAAAACAAAAATTAAACCTTTTTTATGAATCCAAAATTTTCTACAAAATTGTGCTCTAAGGCTAAAACTCTCAAGATGAATGTATCATGTTCACACGTGAACTTAATATTTCTCCCAGTCTGGGAAGATTGAATATGAAGGACCAAAAAGTTGAAGTCAGCGATCATTAATTAACTCAACATCAAACACAAGCCACGAATTTGGTGGTGTACTTCCAACCCGTTTGTCACCATATCTATAAAAACATAAAACAAGACACTTAGCAATAAGAGTGAAGAAGAAGGAAACGAAGTTACTGAACAGAAGTTCATACCCATAGATGGTGGAACTGTGATTCTTCTTTTGTCCCCAACCCTCATCCCTGAGCCAAAAAAAAAATACAACAAGAATTTAAGATATTAATTATCAATTAACTACATAAATCTATATTATAACTTACCATTGACACCAATATCCCATTTTTTAGTCTGCATTTGTTTTTGAGAAAAAAATAAGATAAGATGGGTTATGCTAGGTAATCAAATATTTTTTTGAACAACATGAACAACCACCAATCAAATAAAAACATACAACACCTCCAAAATCATCCGTACACCTAGTGAAATGAATATTCAATATATCTATTGTTCACATTGTTTAATATTTTCAATGTCTACTTATACTTTTCCTTGAAAATAAGACACAAAAAATAGATACATAAAAAATATAAAAATTCAATTTATTCTTTTTTTTTATTTAAAAATTTTGAAAAAAAATATAATAATAAAAAAATATGATTATAAAAAATTAACAAAAATAATAAAAGAAAAAATAAAAAATAAGTCCCGTCACTTGTTAGTGTCACTGTGTCTTTTTTGCCAAAATAGACATAAAATACATTAATTTAGTGTCTTTAAATACAATATCTCTATCCATATTTCATCTGTCAAACATAATTTATGTTTCTATATTACTATCTGTCGTGTCTCTGTAAATCAACTAAACCTTAGTTACTTGTCCAATTGCCCTACACTTACAATCACAGGATAAAATAGGTAAATGCATATGTAGAAAGGAAATTCATGCAAATTAAAACAACTGACTTTGCAAATACCAAGGTGAAATTTAAAGGGTACCCTTCCAAGATTCGAAATTTCGAGTCAAATATTTTCCCATTTCTGCAGCTTGCCAATACATTTAACACTGACCTCGAATCAAACAATTGATTCTCATTAAAAGAGATTGCATTAGAAAATAGGTTCAATAATATTAGTTTACAATAGTAATTTGTACAAGTTCAACTAATTCAATAAATAGAAAATGTTAACCTTCTTTTTAGGAGTTGCTCTTTTGCCATCTGACTTATCCATAGATATTTAGCATCCTAAGTACTCAAACATTGAAAACAATACTGAATAAGTTATTATCCTATTGAATTCCAATTTACAGAAAATAAGGACATCAAATGAAAATGAAAACTCAATTTACAAAATATTATATGCAATAAAAATAGTTACCGGATGTCATGAGGGTTTAGCCCAAAAAAACATCATATTGTAGATTAAATATTTCAATGATATATCTTCAACATGAAAAACTGTGTAGTATGATTGATATACAGTGATACTGTAGTTATTCATATAAAAATTCTTCTTGCTCATTGGCTGATTTTTCATCATGCACTTCTATAGTCTTAACTTCCTCCTCCTCTGGATATTTTTTATCCGATGTAGCAGTCATTATGCTTTTGCTAGGTGCCTTAGCACTTTTTTCTTTATCAGGTTCTTTCAACTTGTAATAAGTAAAAAGATGCATAATAAATTAATAGAGTATATATTTAAATTGGTTCATAACAAATTTTAGATAAAATATTTTGGTCTCAAATAAATTTTTATTATTTTGGTCGTCTTGAGAGTTATTTATATTAGACAGTTTGATTCCTCTATTACTTATAATAAAATGTTTAATATGTGTTTTGGATAAATACATTCTTAACAATTTTTTATATGGCAAATTGATCTCCAACAAATAACAAAAGACAAATTTGTTGAGAGGCCAATCCATCTTGAAAGCTTTCAAAGTAATAAAAATTCGTTGAGAATCAAAGTGTTTAATTTTAAATTTTTTAAGGATTAATTTGGCTGTTTATGCAAATTAATATTAACTTATTTAATTGGAGAATAAGAAATTTAAGATAGTTTATAAAAAATTAAGAACAAAATATGCAATATTAAGTATTAACACAAACCGATTTCGTATCAAATTAGAAAAGAATGATGAGCTCGTTCATATATATTGTTGGAAGTACACCATTTTTTACGTGCATAAATAATTAAGATTAATAAAGATAGAAAAAGCAAAACAATCCGGAATTGAGAGAATAAATAAAATTGCAAATACAACTCAATAATATGATATATGAAATGGTTTTTTTAATTAATGAAATGAGCTTTTTTTTATCGAAATAAATTTTAAAAATAATTAATTTTTTAAATGCGCATAGCTCAAGAATGGCCTAGAAATAGAATAGGTATAAAATTAATTTGCCTCATTCTTTTGTAAAATGGATTTAGTTTTCGTTTTATGAAAGGCACCTATAAAATGGGCTGATGCCCAAATCTCTTTAGATTCATACAAAATGACAGTAAAAAAGTTTGTGTCATTCTACTTGTATCGGTTGTTTTTTTTTTTAGGAGATTTGAACCCGCAACCTCTTAATTGAGTATAGAGAGATTATGTCATTTGAGCTATAACTCATTGGCATTCTACTTGTATCGTTTACGAATTGAAGGAACTATATTTTCAATTTTATCACTCACAAATTAGGTTATTCATATTGACATAAATTTCCTACTATTATTTCGCATAAACTGATATTGAGTTAGTATTCAAAATCGTCCCTGAAAGATACCTCGATCTCCATATGAGTCCTCGAAAGATAAAGTTAATCAAAATCATCCCCGAAAGATGACGGACATGACCACGTTAGTCCTTCCGTCATCTCGTCTGTTGAGCTGGCTAACGTGGGTGACGTGTTCCGTTAACTGCCTAGGTGGATGACGCCTACGTGTACGCTGGAGTTGCTGACAAGGTAAGTACGTTAAAAGAAATCAAATCAGTCCCTTAAATGATGAACCCTAATCCTAAATTCAATGATAAATAAATTGCGGTCTACAATCAAGCAGCTCCAAGAAGAGAGCTTGTCTTTCACAAATGATTGGCACCATAACACTCAAAATCCAATGTCAAAGGCCATCCTCGCTTGAATCAAACCACGTAACCGCCCCAAAGTCACCACCTTTATGCCGACCCGCTTCAGTCCCACTCGTTATTGATGCCGTTCGAATACTGGCAACCCACGCCCATTGGCGGGACTCCCTCGAGTCTCGCTTTGCAGAATCTGAGGTTCTAGTTTCGGACGTTGCCCATTTCGTTCTAGACCGAATACATGACCCCGAGCTGGGTTTGAAGTTCTTCGACTGGGCTAACTCGAGACCCTTTTTTTGTTCCCTCGATGGCTTTGCTTATTCCTCTCTTCTTAAGCTCTTGGCAAGATTCAGAGTGTTCTCCAAGATTGAGCTGGTTCTGAACAGCATGAAAGTTGGGAACTTGAAGCCTACCCATGAGTCTTTGAACTCTCTGATTCAAGCCTACGGAGATTCTGGGATGGTTGATGCTGCCCTACGGTTATTCTATACAGTGCGGGAAGTGCATGGTTGTTTCCCTAGTGTTGTCGCTTCTAATTCGTTGCTGAATTGTTTGGTCAAAAGGGGGAAGGTTGAGGTTGCAAGGAAGCTGTATGATGAAATGCTTGTGACAGATGGTGGTGAGTGCTAAACAATGACTGTCCCCACAAGCAATTTGCTTTACCTATTGAGACCATATAATGCTGTAATTGGATGAGGAATTAGTAAATCGCTGTGATCGCCATGATCCAACCTTCCAAAGTCACTCCTGCACATAAATCGGGGCTCAATTTGTGAGAAAAAAGACACAAGGAAAGAATTGGTTAGAGTTAAAGATGAGGAATAAATGCTTGTGACAGATGGTGGCACTGGTAAAGTTGTGGATAACTATAGCACCGGGATAATGGTTATTGGTTAAGGATCTATGCGACTTTGGGAAGGTTGAGGAAGATAGAAGGTTGACTGTATCAAGACCTGGACACTAAACGACATCGTATCAAGACCTGGAGGCTATTGAATCAAAACGGTGTTGTTTTGTTACTGTGTCACGTGGGCACTTAATGGAATACGTCACATAACGTTAGCCATCTCAACGGATGAGATGACGGAAGGACTAACGTGGTCATGTCTGTCATCTTTCGGGGACGATTTTGATTAACTTTATCTTTCGGGGACTCATATGGAGATCGAGGTATCTTTCAGGGACGATTTTGACTATTAACTCAATTGATATTTGGGCATCAGTCTATTTTGCGAATATCTTTCCATAAAATAAGGGGTTAAAACCATTTCACAGCAAGAGACAAATTGATTGATAAATATTTTTTTTGACATTTTTAAAATTTTTTAATTATAAAATAAATAAATTATTTTTCAAAAAAAATTATTAAAATTTTAATTTCTAAAATCCATTTTTTTTAGGTGGGGCAAGTTCACTATACCCCCGCAAACTTTATAAAATTCATAAAATTCGCCATATTGCCTGCCCAACTTCAATTTCCTATGCTTTGCAATTGCCTTCTAGGAGGAATTTCCAGAAATAAGTCGTATTTAAAATGACTTGAAATTTTTGTATTTTTACATTAGTTTTTTAAGAATATGTACTCTTGAAGACTCATAGAAAAAATGAAATGAAACTATATGCATACAGACAATAATTCTGTAGTAGAAATGGTGCTTCCCAACACGTAGAAAAACTTAAGAATTTGAATTTTGTTGGGGGAGCGGCGAACTTGCCCCTCACCTGAAAAAAAAAAGTTGAATATCAAAAATTAAAGTTTTAATATTTTTTTAAAAAAATATTTTTTTATCAGATCTGCTACACATCCAAGTAATATTAGCATCCAAATCTAACTAAGTAGACTCAACACCAACAAAAATTACTGTAATTAAAAAGAGTGTGATTACATGCGCACACATCATTCTTCCAACTAAGTCATTTATGTTCATGTACGGGGCTTTACATTATCGTCATCATCATCATCTTCACATGTTTTCTCCTTGTCGTTATTTTTGGATTCCACTAAAGCTAGTATTTCCTTAGGAGTTGACTAAGAATTGAGGAATCAAACTGATTCGTACACTTAACTTTCCTTTATTTAGTAAGGGTTAACTAAGTGGTTGCAACCAACAATTCTCATCACTATTGAGGGCGATAATAAGGATAGAACTTCCAATTTTCATTCCTTGCCAAGAGCCTTTTATAATTATTAGTTAGATTCCTTCGCAATTCTCTTTTCTTATCTCTTAATCCAAAACCCCAATTTACACAACTCATAACCAATAATAAGAACACCTCCCTGTAATTCCTTGAGAGACGACCTAATGTTTAAATACTTCGGTTATCAATTTTATTAGGGGTTTGTTACCTGTGACAAACAAACTTAGTAGAAGGTGAGGAGAAAGAGTTTTGAATTGTGCAGGACAACGAGTCCAAATGCACCTTAATTCACTCAGAAATAAACTGAAATTACATAATGGATTGCGACACAATTAACTCAGAAATGAACCGAAATTACATAATGATTGCAACACATAAACTCAGTTCGAAAACAAGCACACAGACAAGATTGAATCATGAACAAAAACACATCCAAAATTAATTTTGGATCAGACAATGTCATTAATATGTTTGTTCTTTTTTTTTCGTTTGATATTTTCTTCTTTTTACTTGGTTTTATTCCTTTCAAAATAGTAAATCAAGAAGAATTTTGAGAAAATAAAATAAGAAGAAGATGAAGAAGAAAAAGATGAAAAAGAAAAAGAAGAAGCAGTAGAAGATGAGGAGGAAGAGGAGAAAGAGTTTTGAAATGTGCAGGACAACGAATCCAAATGCACCTTAATTCACTTAGGTAGCGTTTGTTTTCGGAGGCATGACACAGAGACATAGACAACACTTGTTTAAAAAGTGTTTGGAAGTAGAGAAATGGACACTGGACATATTGTCTCTGAGACAGTTTTTTATACTTTTGTGTCCACTCTTTTACGAAGGACAATGATGGACACGGAATTTAGAAGAGTAGACACGGACTTTTTTATAAATTTTGTTTTCTTTTTTATCTATAGATATTTTTTATTATTCCACTATTACCCCTTCTTATTTTTTCTATTGCGTTGTTCTCAAAGAGGTACTTTCTTCTTCCTGCTCTTTCTCTATCTCTCTTTCTTTTCTAGGTACACTCTCCTTTTTGTAGAATTTTTTATTGGGGTAGATAATTCTTTTCTTTTCATCATTTTTACTTCAATACTATTTTAACCTTATGTTATATTATTTGATTTGTAATAAAAATAATAACAAAAATAATTAATCTTTAAACTTTTGAAAGATAAATATTATCAAAAGTAAAATTGATCTTTTAAAATATTAAAAAATAATTTATAAATTATAATTAATTTTATATAATTTAAAGAAAAATCAAATTTTTTTTTAAAAAAATCAGTTTTTAGATTAAAAAAAATAAATTTCTAAATAAAAAAATATTTTTATGTGCAAAAACTAATTTTTTTCATGTAAAAAATGGATTTTTTTTCAAAACTAATTTTTTATTTAAAATTAATTTGGCTTATTAATCTAAACAAAATTTTTTATTAATCAAACTCAGATTTATTTTTTTTGTTAATCTTAACCATATGTATTCCTACATATTAATAATAAATTTAAAAATAAAATAATTATATTTATAAATTTTATTTTAATATAAATATTAATATATTTTTTATTAAAATTTTTTGCCTCTTCAAATATTTTTTTCAAGTTCTGTCTGTACTCCTACGTACTCTCATTTTTTATTAATTAATTTGTATTTGATGTAGAAAATTTGGAATCACAGGGCTATTTTAGTCATTTCATATAATATTTTAGTCTTGTTCATGTGTATCCAAACATAATACTAGACATTACATTAGTGTCTTGTCCATCGTATCCAAACACAATACACAAATGATAATTTTAAGTGTCTCCGTCCTATTATCTCCGTCTCAGTGTCATGTTCTGTCATGTCTCTAAAAACAAACGCAGCCTTAGAAATGAACCGAAATTATATAATGATTGCGACAATAATTAACTTAGAAATGAATCAAAATTACATAATGATTATGACACATAAACTTAGTTCGAAAACAAGCACACAAACAAGACTGAATCATGAACAAAAATACATCCAAAATTAATTTTAGATCAAACAACGTCATTAATATTGTTAGAATATAATTAGAATTAATTAGGATAAATTAGCATTATTTAACATATCTGAATATTTATTATATGATATTACGTCTTTATTATTTCGATTCTCTTAGCACATATAAATACCCTTCTATATTGTATCATTCTAGACAACTTGAATACACTCAATAATACATAAATTCTTTCTCCAGTTTAGTCTCTTGTTTCTAATATGATATCAGAACCATAGTATCCTCCTTGAAGAAGATATGTTGTTTTTCTTTTGGTGAAATCACCGTATTTTTCACACTTTTCCTCTATTCCATTTTTCTTTTCTTTTATCACTTTTTTGATACTTTTTCACCTCACCGACTATCCTATTCTCTCCATCTGGTGTCTTTCCGAGTCGAATGATCAAACACAAATATCATCCGCTGTTTACCTATTCTCATGGAGAAATCATATAGTTTTCGCTCTCTTTCGGCAGTTTCGTCTGCGTTCTCTTGTGGCAGTTCCGTTTGCATTTTTTTGTGGCAGTTTCGTCTGCGCTTCCTTCAGACAAGCGGCAGTTCCGTCTGCACTTCCTTCAGACAAGCGGCAGTTCCTTCTGCGCTTCCTTCAGACAAGCGGCTGTTCCATCTGCGCTTCCTTACGGCAGTTCTGTCTGCACCCGTTCTATTCATTATTTTTAATAAGTTTCAAACTCAAGTTGTCACTTGAGTTTAGGGGGATGTTAGAATATAATTAGGATCAATTTTGATCAATTAACATTATTTAGCATATCTGAATATTTATTATTTCGATTCTCTTATCACCTATAATTCTATAAATATCCTTCTATATCGTATCATTCTAGACAACTTGAATGCTCATAAACCTTTTTCCTATTGCTCCCTCTCCCCTCTCTAACAAATATGTTTCTTCTTATTTTTTGTGACATTTTTTTTTATCTTTTTCTTTGTTTTATTCCTCTTAAAAGAGTGAAACAAGAAAAACTTTAAGAAAATGAAAAAAGGAGAAGACGAAGAAAAAAATATGAAAAAGAAGAAGAAGCAGTAGAAGACAAGGAAGAAGAAGAGAAAGAGTTTTGAATTGTGCAGAACAACGAGTCCAAATGCACTTTAATTCACACAATTAACTAAAAAATGAATCGAAATTATATAGTGATTGCAACACATAAACTCAATTCGAAAATAAGCACACAAACAAGATTAAATCGTGAACAAAAATATATCGAAAATTAATTTTGGATTAGACAACATTATCAATATGGCAAAAATTCAACAATAACAATAACGACGATATGTATAAGAAGAAGATGATGATAACGATAATGATGATGATCATGATAATGATGATGATGGAGGAGGAGAAAAGAAATGAAAGAGAAGAAGAAATTCAAATGAAAAAAGAAGGATGATGAGGTGGTGATGTTGTTGATGATAACGAAAGAAAAAGATAACGAAGAAGAAGAAAAAAATAACGACAGACGTGCATAAATTTAAAATATTTGATTAGACTTGATTAAGAGTATAACTTTAATGTAGTGTTTTATTATTTTGTTATTTTATAATAAAAAATCGCCAATTTTTAGGTCATGTGCATTTAAGAAATTAATTTATTTATTTATTTCAATAAAAAAAAAAACAATGAAATGAACAAATAACTAGATACATCAAACACAACTTTCATCTAAACAAAAATAATGTACATATTTATACACTATTGAATGCCCTTTTAGAAAAGAAATTAAAGCAGAGAATATATGATGGCCAAAATTTTTCCTTGATATTTGTCTTACATTTGTATTAATACTAATTAGTTTTTCAATTTTTTCTATTAAAAGTATTAGCTTCTAGTATTTTCCTTTAAAAAAGTTGACCTTAATATATTAAGTGGACAGATAGATAAATAGATAATAATATCTACCACCAACTAACGTTTTATATAAATAAAAAATACATATATGTAATCAAAATTTATTTAGGAGAATTATAATTTGGAATCAATTTCATTTTATTTATGAAAAGAAGCCAAAAGTTTATAAAGTTGGCAAAGATTAGTGCCGATCTAGTGATCTCACTGATCTAATTAAGAAAGTGTAACCAAAAAAAAAAAGGCAACGCAAAAAGAGAAGTAGAGGAAAATTCAAAGACGTTGAAACTTGATTACTTGAAAGAAAGAAGAGAGAGAAGAATGATTAAACTAATGAAGACCCAAAAAGGAAGTAACAGTTGTGTGAGCATATTTGCCTTCTGTCATGCACTTTGGGGCGGTAGTAGTAAGACTAGTTGGACATTGCAATTTGCACCCCCCAAACACACCACATTAAAACTCTCTTTCTCTCTCTTTCTTCTCCCAATTCACATTCCTTTTTTCTTCTCTTTAGGGTTTGGTTTTCTCTCTCATCCCTCATCATAGCTCCAGATTCAGAATCTCCCCATCTTCCCCTTCTTAAAACAGTTAAAACTCCCATTTCCCTTTTATTTCTCAACAACTCAGCTAACTCAGTTCCAACTCGCCGGGTTGACTCACCCCCTTTTCGTCTCCGTCAAACTCATTTTCTCCGTGTGAGTTCCACCTCTCTCTCTCTCTCTCACCATTAAACCCTTTCGTTTTATTTATTTTCTTCTCTTCTTTCTACCTCTTTGTTCCTATTTCGTTTCTTTCTAGTGTTTTCGGTTGGTGTTGTTCGCTGAACTTCGAAATGCACAATTTCCAATGTTGGGTTCCGGGTTGATTTTGAACACCGTTTCTCGATGATTCCGATGGAAAATAAAAATATTCATAAATTAAGCAAACCAAGGAAAACCCTGATCTGGTTCACTTAGCAGGAAAAGAAAATTGTTATTCTCCCATTCGATTCAGCTATTTTTTTTTTTTTTTTGAGCTCCAAGGGAAAAAATTGATTACTGTGTTTGGCTTTGGATTGTTGAGGGGTTTCTTTATTTATTTTTGCAAATTTGAATGGCTGGTTCTGCGAACCTCAATGGTGATAGTAGAATTGAGAATCTGATTTCTGCTAGGAAGTCATTGAAGCTTAGCTTAGAGAAATCAAGGTCTTTAGGGTTAGCATTGGAGAAAGCAGGGCCTAGATTGGAGGAGATTGGGCAAAGATTGCCCTCGCTTGAAGCTGCGGTTCGCCCAATTCGCGCCGATAAGGATGCTCTGGTGGCCGTCGGCGGCCACATTAATCGCGCCGTTGGTCCTGCGGCCGCGGTGCTTAAGGTATTTGATGCCGTTCATGGCCTTGAAAAGTCGCTCTTGTCGGATCCGAGAAATGATCTGGCTGGATACATGGCGGTGTTGAAGCGCCTTGAGGAGGCACTGAGGTTCTTGGGAGAGAATTGTGGGTTGGCAATTCAATGGCTGGAGGATATAGTGGAGTATTTGGAGGATAACACGGTTGCGGACGAGAGGTATCTCGCGAATTTGAAGAAGGCGTTGAAGAATCTTAGGGAGTTGCAGAATGATGAGGAGAAGGCGCGGCTTGATGGCGGGCTTTTGGAAGCTGCATTGGATAAATTGGAGAATGAGTTCCGCCAGCTCTTGACTGAGAATAGTGTGCCGCTTCCAATGGCGGCTGCGCTTGGTGATCAAGCGTGCATTGCACCATCGCCTTTGCCAGTATCTGTTATTCACAAGTTGCAAGCTATTCTTGGTAGACTGAAAGCTAATAATAGACTTGAGAAGTGCATATCGATTTATGTTGAAGTCCGTAGTTCTAATGTGAGAGCCAGTTTGCAGGCTCTCAATTTGGATTACCTTGAAATTTCGGTGTCTGAATTCAATGATGTGCAGAGCATAGAGGGGTATATAGGGCAATGGGGAAAACATTTAGAATTTGCAGTGAAACATTTGTTCGAGGCCGAGTATAAGCTTTGTAATGATGTATATGAGAGGATGGGGCTCGATGTTTGGATGGGTTGTTTTTCGAGGATAGCTGCGCAGGCTGGTATACTAGCATTTCTTCAATTTGGGAAGACTGTCACGGAGAGTAAGAAAGACCCCATTAAACTTTTGAAGTTGTTGGATATTTTTGCGTCTTTGAACAAGTTGAGGCTTGATTTCAACCGTCTATTTGGAGGAGCAGCATGTGCTGAAATCCAGAATTTGACTAGGGATCTTATTAAGAGTGTCATTGATGGTGCGGCAGAGATTTTCTGGGAACTTCTGCTACAGGTGGAGTTGCAGAGGCAGAGTCCACCCCCTCTAGACGGCAATGTTCCGAGATTGGTGAGTTTTATCACCGATTACTGTAACAAATTACTTGGTGATGACTATAAGCCAATATTGACACAGGTCTTGATCATTCACCGAAGTTGGAAGCGTCAGAGCTTTCAGGAGAAACTTCTTGTTACTGAAATTTTGAACATTGTGAAAGCTGTTGAACTGAATTTGGAGACATGGATCAAGGCTTATGAAGATCCTATGTTGACGAACTTCTTCGCTATGAACAATCACTGGCACCTTTACAAACATTTGAAAGGGACCAAGCTTGGGGATCTCTTGGGAGATTCTTGGTTAAGGGAACATGAAAATTACAAAGAATATTACTCGACAATCTTCTTGCGAGAGAGCTGGGGAAAGCTTCCTTCACACTTGAGTAGAGAAGGGCTGATTCTCTTCTCCGGAGGGCGGGCTACTGCTCGTGATCTGGTCAAGAAAAGGTTAAAAAAGTTCAATGAAGTTTTCGATGAGATGTATGGGAAGCAGTCAGGTTGGGTCATGCCGGAGCGAGATCTGAGGGAGAAGACATGTCAGCTTATAGTGCAAGCTGTGGTCCCTGTTTACCGGAGTTACATGCAGAATTACGGCCCCTTGGTCGAGCAAGAAGCTAGCTCCACAAAATATGCAAAATACACAGTGCAGAAGCTGGAGGAGATGCTTTCATGTCTTTATCGGCCAAAGCCTGTGAGACATGCCAGTTTGAGGGGTCGGCAGTTCAGCGGAAAATACGGCAATGGAATGCCAGATCTTCGTCGTACAGCTTCTGCAGTTGTGTAGTTTCCTAATCCTATTTATCGAAAAGGGGTAAACATTTGATTATCTCTCATCTCCTCAGATTGATTGGCTACTGTATATAATTTTACTGAGCCCTGCCGTGCATATTACTTTCTATGATTCTGAGAAGTGAAGTTTCTGAGTATTGCCATTCAAATATCTGATGTATTTCCATGAAAATGGAATTTTGTATCTTCTGAGATTGAAAAAAACAAAAAAAGGAAACTGGTTAATGTGTCTCCCCCAGATGGAGGTTTCTGCTAAAGTTATGCAATCCTCATCAATAAAACATGGACCTTTCCATTTAGGTTCATTGGTCATACACCCAGCTAAAGTAATTTCTTCTCTTTTGCTCTCTCTTTCATTTTCATATTTATCCATTATTCAGTTGTGTTTAGCAGCAGGGTCGTTGTATGCAGATTTTATGTACAACTTTTTTAGCTTAGTGTTAACAGAATATTCAGTCATCAATGTTGTAGAGGGTGAAGTTAAACTGTAGAATGTAAATGCAGAAACCCGTTTTAAAGGGAGTTAGCCTCAGCAGACTAGGTTATTCTCAAATCTCAATCCTCTTTGTATACTTTTAAAATTTCTCCATTTTTTTTGACATTTTTTCTTCAAGTAACATTTTGTGTGGTATGCTCTGAATTTTAGGTTTATAACCGTGTGAAACCAAAGGGCCACAGTTATTGAGTTCTCTAGTTCAACACAGAGATTGGATAAAAATATTGTCAACAATTCTGTGTTTATAGCCACTACATTTGAATAATCTAAGTCCAAATTCGTATCTGATTTTTCTTTCTCTGGGCTTATTCCCCGTTTCTATAAAAAACCAAAAACAATGGATAGCTATTAAGAACCGATGAATCCACGTTGGGGTTTAATTTAATGACAGTTGATCTAAGCGAGTGTGTTTAATGAGAATCAATCCAGGAATTCTTATGACATACTCGGCCTGCATTGTTAATTTGAGCCAGATCACATTAGTTGTAATATATATATTCCACAAAATAAATTCTAGGCTTCAATAAATCTGCCCTTGTAAAGCATAAAGAATATGAATCTTCTAAATTTTAAATTTTTATTTTAGAGTGTAAAGTGTGATTTTTCATTCTTAAATGATTTTTTTCTCATATTTTTTCTTAGTCTTACCTGTGAAATAAATGGTGAGAGATCACATTTTACTCTCTAAAATGAAATTCAAAATTTAGAGGATCCAAATCCAAGTATAAACTGTTTTGTTACTTTATTTTTTTTCTTCTCCTTTTGTTCTGGTATTATAAAATTTAAAAATTTTGGTTTGTGTTCTTGATAGTTTGTTCCAATAAATACATGATTTAAATCTTCAAATGTTGGCAACATGTCGGAATTTTACAGAGTATTTGGATTAAAATATTTTTAGAATTTATTTTATTTGAAATTAATTATACAAAATAAGAATTGATTGATTTAATAATTGATATAACAATTGATTTTATATTTTCAACCTTTATTCAACCATTATCCATAGAAACCGAGCTAAATAATTGCAAAAAATATATTCAGAATGCATGTCTCACATTTTCTTTCTCTTACATTTAAAATGCAAAATCAATATCCCTAAAAATCAAAATATTCACATTAGAATTAAAACTCTATCAAAACAAGAATAACAAAAAAAAAAATCCTCTAACTATTTTCGTTCTTCTCTTTATTATTGTCGTTCTTCTCTTCTATGTTCTCTCCCCTCTAATTTAAATTTCACACAGAATTTTTTTATTAGTCTTATGTAAACTTATGTTAAATGACTAAAACAAGGTAGAAAAAGTATTTCAATAATACTTTATCCTTTGTTTTAATATTTTTGGGTCAAATGCTTGATTTTATTTTATCGTTTTTTGCACAGGAAACCTTGTTTTATTTCAATAAAGGCTTATAAAATCTTTATTTTTGGGCTTCCCTATGGCAGCCCATCTGCCTCTAGATAATTAATAATGCTTTGCATTTATGAGTTTTGCAAAAACCAAAGCACAAGTTTAATATTTAATAATTTAATACTTAAGCTAAGCCAGGAACTGAGGAACCACATCTCTGGTCTATATGATTAATTGATTGATTAATCATGTTTAATTATTTACTATTATCTAAATAGATAGGGTAGGCTTACAAATCGCTGAGTGTAAGAGCACCAATAACATTTGTTTGACTATAATTTTTTATTTTTCATTATAAAATTTCCTCGTTAGAATATCTGTCTGCCAATAGGGAAAAAGTCCACCAAAATCAACTTAAAATATTCAGCGACCCTATATATATAAACACCTAGGAAGAGGAGTTTTTGATGAATTATTTGTTATTTTTATATATAACTTTCAATTAAGTTAATTATCACCCGACTTAAGGACATGTTGCCTCGGCAAAATGTATTTGAAAAATCGAATCACTTTTAGTTGGTAAACCACCAATTTAATATTCGAAAATTTAATTTCTCAGATAAGATAAATCTCAAAAGAAATAGAATCATAAATGGGTAGACTAGAGTAAGGTTTGGACTTTATCATAAATTTATTCGTGAGTTGAAAATTTTTTTAAAATTTTATCTTATTCTATCCGCAGATTGAAAATTTTTCAACCTTAACCCTACCCGCACCCTAAAGTTCTAAACTCTACCCTATTCGACTCTATTAGTAGAAAAATAAAAAAATTTCAAGTAAATATAAAATTCAACTATTCCAAATTTCATACATATTAATAAAATAGAAAATAAGAACAAAGTTCAAATTAAAATTAAAAATAATAAAATTTTAAAAAAATTTAACATAAAATTACAAATAATATGATCATCAACTAGTTTAGTGGTTATTTTAAGTTTTTGTAAGAGAAAGATTGTAAATTCAATACTCACTTTCTTCACTACATACATAACTTATATATATATATATATATATAATATTAGGGATGCGGGTAGGGTAGGGTAGGATAAGATATACCCTTAATCCGTACCCTACCCTACCTGAGACGAATTCGTACTGCACCCTATCCTACTCGCAGCGGGTCGGGTAGACAACCCTACCCGAATAAATTGGTCCGAATTGGATACCTACGAATAAGTATAGATTACCAGCTCTAATCATATATGTCTCGAAAAAAATATAAAATACTTTTGCAGTTTATAAATTGTCAAAACAATGTGGGTTTTTTTTTAAAAGAATACTTTTCAAGATCACTAATTGTTAATATTTTTACAACACTTTTATTAATATTTAATCATTATTAACAGTAAATAATAAATTAATAATATTTATATTTTTATAGTCTATTAAAATAATGACTTTTCTAGTAAGTGTGTTAAATAAGGACATTATTTAAAGTTTCTATTAGAAATTTTTTTTTTGTCTTAATAAATGTATTATAAGTATATTGATAACTCCAATTATTTATTTTTTTTGTATAAAATGTTTTCTATTAAGGATTTTTTTTCTAAAGATAGTATGTTATATTTCATTAATTATTAAAAAATAAAATATAAAGATGTCCAAAAGTAGGACAGTATAATAAAAGGTGGGGATTTCTCAAAACAATACACTGAAGGTATTCATCTAACGGTGCATAGTTGAAAAACGAAAAAAAATCTTAAAGAAGAAAGAATGATAAATCAAATTGAATGAAACTAAGAGATTGCCTCATGGAGATGACGATCTAAATTGGGAGTTCTTTGGATTTCACGAAACAACTTGACAGAGCTTGCTAGAATCGCAGACGGCATTGAAGTAGAACCTTCAAAAATTAACTGGTTGCAAGCTTTCCAGCAGTTCCAACAAATGATGGCAAGCAATATAATTGAGGATTATGGTCAACATTCTTCAACGGGTTAAGCATATATATTGATGCAGTCCATCATGTCCAAAAGTCGTTAGGACTCTGAGGGGGAAGACAATCACGAAGATAACTCTGAGACTATACTTCTTTGATTCTAGAGCAATCGATCAAACAATGAGTGATTGTTTCTGTTACTTCATGACAACAGAGGCATATTGGCGATATAGATGGGATGCGATGGTGAATCTGAGCAAGCACCGGAAGCTGACTATGGAGAGCTTTCCAGATAAATAGCTTAATTTTATGAGGCAAGTTCAACTTTCATAGATCAATCTATGGCTTTTTTTGCTACATATAATTAGGGCAAAGCTCCAAAGGTGGATGGTGAAATAAATAGCCAATTTTGTAACCTAAAACTGTATCATATTACTTGAATTTATTCAAATTCCATTACAACTTGTTCCTACTCTACTAAATTTTAACTGACAAAATTCTATCTGCAACGTCTTGAAAATATAATTTTTGAATGAGATTCTGATTTTAATTCCTGTTTTCAATAATTAGATCTTTATTTAACTTTTGCAACTAACTCAGAAATAGGCTATTTGTTTAACATATTAGAAATCATTAGAAGATACAAAAGAGACGACTAAAAATTCTCAAAGATTCGGATATTCTCTCTAGTTACCATAGTTTAATTAAGACATTTTTCAGGCATTTGTATTTGACAAGACTCTTGTTTTTACTCATTGCTAATAATGATATTTTCTTCCTTATAATGTAAATTTTGCTCATAAACAACTGTTCATACTCTACCCCAACACTAAGACCCAAGTCTAAATAAAAGGTCCAATTCAAATATTAGTCCTCACTGGACACCGATCTTCTCTCAAGAAGTCGGATCCAACGACGACTTGCTCTAAGGAAGTCGGGAGCGAAGATTAGTTGGCAGATAATCCTTATTCAAATAAATAACTGCCCCTAAAATCTCTCAACCCACTTTGAGGAGCCATATCTCAATTTCCCTAAGATAAAGGGACGATTATCCTCCTTAAAAGGTGGAACTACTCCAATGGTGGTTATTGATTCACCACTATAAATACACTGACACCCATCAGGTATTTCTAAGTTCTAATACTCTTTAAACTTGCTTAGATCCTTGCTGACTTAGGTATCGAAGTATCTTTGCAGGTACCACCCCCCATTTTTTTACACACACAACTCGGACAGCGACTCCCTAACGCAAACCTAGTCGAGAACCTCCTCCTTTAAGCGATTGGGCGAACCTTATAAGTCCAGCCATTAATCTCCAGTTATCCATCGTAACAACAACCATGATAGAAAGTACATTCTTTAAATGTTTAAAAAACTGTTACACACACAAATGTATGTATGTATATCGATCTAGCTTCAGGTGCCGATTTGAATAACAAAATGGGATATAAAATATAAACAACTGCAAAGTTCACATTAAAGACAAATGGATGGACCATGCACTGTTATAGGTGTGACATATCCCATAATAATACTGCCTTTCATTATTAGTTTTCAAATTATGATTACAAAATACTATAGCATTAATCATGTTTTGTTAGCAGCAATGAATCTAACCAATGCATGTCTTATCACATTATATTACTTATATTATGTCAAACTATATAATATTCTACAAATTAACCAAATACTAAGGCTACGATGGTTTATAAGTACCAAATAAAACAGAAATACAAAGACATAAAATTATATTTAACAATAAAATATAGATAAAATTATATTTAAAAATATTAAATTAATATATTTTATATTTATTTTTATAAAACAAATACAAAAATACTAAAAAAAATATAATTTATTTTTTATTTTATTTTTTTTATTATTTTATCAAAATTTTTATAATTATATTTTTATTATTATATTTTTTTTTAAATTTTTTTACATTAAAAAAAATTTTTATAATTTATTTTAATTTATTATTAAATAAAATATAAAAATATTAATTTTTGTACTTTTATCTTTAATATTTTATTCTTAATATTTTATTTTAATCTATTCTCAAAACTAAACGCAATCTAAACATCTGGAGCATATGTATATGTATGAGAGGATAATTAAGTAGAAAAAACAAAATTAACAATCATGTGTCATAATGGAGAATGAGTTAAATACCAAAAACAAAAGAACAAATATATTCAGATCGTTTTTCCTTTTTGGCCACTACACTCAGATTCTTTTTTCTAACAAAAGGACATTTTCATTTTTATTTTCTAATATTAGAACTACAAGTATTTTTTTTTTCCTTTCTAAAAGCAAATAATTATGTTTAAACATGAGATTTCATATTAGGAATATGACTCTTTCGGCATCATACTCTGATTACTCTCTGTCCAAATCCCAAATTAGAGACCATTGATTAAAATAAAAAATTAATTAAGGATTGATTAACTATTTTATCACTTTAATGGGACAAGCGTTGATTCTTCTGGAAACTTATTATTGATTGCTATTTCATCACTATTGAAATTGTGTGATAGACCACATAAGATTGCAACTTCGTTCTCCACTTGCATTGCTCCTTGGCCCTTGCTATTAGTGTTTAGCCTCATTGTTGCTTTCTTCCAACTACTTGCTATCACTGTTCAACTAATGTTGCCACCATTGCCATGCATTCATATTATTTATTTATTTATTTAATTAAACGCTCATCATCATCATCATCTCATATTTGTCACTCGCCATTCATTCATTGAATGATTTATTTATTATTGAATGGCAATTTATTAACAATGAGTATAAACTAGTGATCTTGAATAACCTCTCTTTCTTTTATTTGTTACGAATAAATTATTATTTTAATCCTCAAAAGTTAATTTTTGATGAAATATTGTCCCAAAAAAAAAATATTTTGATATTATAAAAGTATATTAATTTAATAAATTGCACCATTTTTTCTTTTTATAAGTGACAAATAAATTATGTATTTGACTACTTTTTTATTAGAATATTTAAAAAATATTTAGAATATGTATGAAAAACAGAAAAAGTTTAATCTCTAAACGTAGTTTTCAATTTTTTTAATTCATATAAAAATTATTAAAAGAAATTTGCTTATAAAAATAGAAAAATCTTATTTTTCTAACACCACATGGAAATTTGATTATTAATTATTTCTGACTCCTTTTTCAAATATATGTTTTTCTATACTTGATAGATTTATAAGTGATTTTTTTTAACTTTTAATTTATGAAAATGTGGAGTATTAATGTCTGGTACAATTTTTAAAATAAAATTGCAACTTTTTAAAAAGTTATTTTAGTGCTTAAGGAGAAGTTAAAAAAATGACTTCTCTCATAATAAAAAGCTTTTTATCACTTTTAAAACTAAAAAACTAAATACAAAATAACTTATTTATAAGTTACTTTTAATATAAATATTTATTATTTAAGCTATTTTTTCAAAAGTAACTTAATTAAGTTGTTATTCAAACTAGATCTTAATGCATTTTGTCCATCTAAGATCAATTTTGGAGAGTTACAATGTCATTTTTTTAAGGATGATTTTGTTAAAAATTGAAATTTTTTGAATCAGAGTGATAGTTTTCTCTAATTTATTAGCACCTAATGTCTTGAGCTCTCATAATGACGTAATGAGTTAGTATTTAAATTTGTTTCTGAATAGGTCCCTAAAATTTTAACTTACTCCATTTAAACTCCAAAATTTATATTTGTAGCTCAATTTAATTTTTCGACTATTAACGTGGATGGCTAGTGTCACGTATCAAAATATTATTTGTTTAGATATATTAGGATGATAGTCAATCATACATAATATGTCAACATAAATAATAATACTATGTAGTAGAATACAGTTTATCTACGTGTCACTTTGATGTCACGTATTGTAATATTATTTATTTACGTGTCACCAATTTGTCATCATTATAAATAACTCAGTTTGGTCATTGAATTTTTTTAAGACGCCTCGATTTAGTCTTTAAAATTAGAGTACAAGAATTAAAATATTCGCAAGATCAATTTTTTTTTATAAATTTAAAATTCTCAATATTTTAAATATATTATTTTTTTATTTTCACCTATTATTTAAATACAAACATTTTTATAAATATGTTAACTTTTAAATTTTAATCATATAGTTTTTTATAATAATTTAATATTAATAAATTGACAATATATAATTATGTCATTTCAATATGATTGACTAAAATATACATAAAAAATAAACGTAACAAATTAAGAAAATGTAAACTTTCTTTTATTATTATCATCATATTATATATTTGGGTAAAATATATTTTTTATTTCTGAAATTTGATAAAAAAATTTAAGAATATTCCTAAGTTTTATTTTATTTCAATTTTGTCCCAAAAGTTTTCGATTTGCATCAGATATACTACCCTTGACGATTAATTTTTCAAAAAATTTAAGACCAATTCAACAATAATTTCATAAGAACAACCCTCAACACAAGCAAATCAAGCATAATTTTTATGCATTATTGTTATATTGGTCTTAAATTTTTTGAAAATTTAGCCGTCGAGAGTATATTTGATGCAAATCGAAAAATTTTGGGACAAAATTAAAACAAAATAAAACTTAAAAATATTTTTGAAACTTTTGCTAAACTTTAAAAACAAAAAATATACTTTACCCAATATATTTTTAAACATAGTTTGATTTAATTAGTGATCATGTATTACATCAACTAAAATGGTATCACTTTTAGAATGACTATTCAATATTTTTATATTTGAGAAACAATGAAAATTATTCAATTCAATAGAAAAAGAGAATAGTATTTATGTAAAGAGAATAATTTTTTAATACTTTTTAATATATAAATTATGTTATTATTATTTTTATAAAATAAATTGTTGTATCGTAAGTTTTTTAAATAGTTTTTTTATTATTATATGATGATAATATTATTTAAGTTACATGTAAAAAATATAAGAAAAATTAGTATGCTAAAAAAAATGAAAAAAAAAAGGTTTAGGTACCACTTTAATTTACGATTTTTAATTTTTAAAATTAAATTGAGTGGGTTAGTAAAATTTAGAGACTGACTTGAGTTACGTAACAAAATTCAGAGATTAAATTGAGTCATTTGTAATGATGGCATATTAATATATGGACAAATTATGTTGTAACATGTGGATAAATTGTGTTCTATCACATGGCAACACCATCAATGTTGGCATGTCATGTGTCACTAATTGCCACATTAGCATCCTATTATTACGTGGTCAAATTATGTTGACACGTGGTATTGATGGTCCACATCAGCATGTCATATCAATATGTCGTTAATGAAAAATAGTCGAGAGACTAATTAATTTGAGTTACGTATGTAAATTTTAGAAACTAAATTGAATAAATTAAAATTTCAGAGAGAGATCAATTTAAATATTAACTCTACTATAAATAGTTTTTGTGGAGATAGTTTTTCAAAGTATCTGTAGTTTATTGTATTGATGTTATTATAAAATATATTTTTTTAAAAAGATTATTCTTTAATCAAAGATTAATCATATAAAACAGTACTAATTCAAGTGGTTTACATATTTTTGTTGGTTCTTTTGTTACTAAGTTTCAGACATACAACTAAACTGAACAGGTCAATAATTCTCAATTAATCTAGTCCAACTAACTGGTTCAGTCTAATAAATAGATCGGTTGCAACGATAATAAGTGGTGATGAGTTCTTGAGGAAGAGGGTGGAAACAAGGTTGTAAGGGAGAGCATTGAGAAAATTAAGATGACAACCCCAAAAGGTTACATCTAACAAATGAAATCGAATTGGTAGACGTGACATTACAAATTTGAGTACAACCCCAACAAGTTCAAATGTTCAGCAAAAATCAATTAAGATAAATAAGTTAGCATCCAAAGACATTTAATTTAGTCTTGGAGAAAGAAGAAATTAAAAGGTTTCAATTAACATGATTTTGGTGTCATTTGATCTTAACTTTCTCTTATTAGTTGCCTAACATACATGTTGTCAGCCATCTTTACTACTCTCATCACATTTCAGCAAAAATAATAAGCAACCTAAAGAAATACAATCCGTAAAGTAACCAATATGGATATATACAGCCAATTTCAACCAACTCTTATTGTATTACATTTCAAAATCCACTAAAGCAAAAAAACATCTCACTCCATTTATTCTTCTCTTAACCCTAGTTTTAACTTTATATAATTGATACTTTGATAGTGAAGTAAAAGAAAAATACCGCAGCTAGCCGTCTCACTCTCCTACTTAGCACACTGTTACCTGCGCCGTCAGCCTTCGCTCCAGTGCTTCCGTGAATGAGCCCATTGCGCTGTGTTGCTTTTGCTGCGAGGACGTCATTTACCATGATCGAGAAGTCATGCCGAGTTGTACACCTCTTCTGCCGCGCTGCACAGCCTTCCGATTCGTCGCCACTCGTGTGTCGTCTGCCTCTTCCATCCCGTCGTGTCTCAACCGTCTCTGCCATGAAGCCGTGACACAGCATCTCTTCCTCCTCCTTCGTCGTGCCTTGCCTCCTCTTTCTCTTTCGTTGCGTCGTCGAGCCACGTTCCATCCTTCAAAAGTTAGTGAATGTTTCTTCTCTATTTCGGGTTCAGTAGAGTATACGTTCATGTGAGAAGAAAACATTCAATAACTGAAGAGAGAAACATCCCATATATTATATACAAATATCTACTCACACTAAAAAAGGAAACATCCAGTAACTTAAAACAAGATACATCCATATATTTATAGAGGAACATACACTTACTTGAAAAGAAATCTTTCATAAGGCAAAAAAAAAAAAAACATCCTACCAACTAATAAAAGAAACATCCAACATTATAACTAAGGAAACATCCAATAACTAAAGAAAGAAATATCACATATCACTGCAATGGCGCACTTCGAAAATGCAGGGGCCGTCACATAACACCTGCACGACGGTTAGTTGGCGTTGACGTCCCAACAACGTGATGATAGAACTTCACATCCACGTAGCATAACTACTAATTAGAAAAGGGTATAATTACGTTGCTTAATCCTAATTATTTAAAATTTTATTTTTAAAAATTTTAAAAATTAATTGTTAATTAAGTTCTTTAAATTAGCTGATTAGGGAGTTAACCCCTTATACTTTCTCAAACAAATAATATAAACCTAGTTAATTTGACAATATCCACATTCGATGACCAAATTTAAAAATAGATCATGTTAGGGTGAAACTCTCTTGTTCAATCAATTATGATCCATAAAATAGCTCTCCAATCCTTAACGACACATTCCATTATAACCATTTGAAAATCAATCACCACATTAGCATATTTGTGTTTTAGGCTTATACCACTTTGTCTTATATGGTTTCTTTTCCTTTGATCATAGTTATCAAAATCGAATTGATAATCGAACCAATCAGATCATTAAGTTACTAATTTAATCGGTGGATTTCAGGTTAAATTGTTTGATTCGGTCATAATTAAATAATTATATAAAATTTTATTTTATTTTTTATTTTCATAATAAATATTTTTAGTTTTATCTTATATTCAATTAATTATTATTTTTAAATTTTAATAACTCATCAATTAGTTTATATTTATTATACTCTTCAAGTATTTATAAAATTTATATTTATTATACTCTTTAAATATTTATAAAAAATAAAAATAACAATTATAAAAATAGAAAATAATTGTAATTAATAAAATTTTTTTTAAATTTATAAATATAATTAAATTTTATTTACATAATACATTTAAATAAAAAAATACGTATAAAAAAATAATTTTATTTAGCTCAACCGAATTTGGCCGGATTGATTTTAACCGATTTGAACAAATTTGACCAAGTTTTATCGTATTTGACTATCTTTAACCGGATTAATTACTTAACCAGTTTAAATAAAAATCCAACTTGAATTAATGACTGAATGACCGAATTTTTTATCCGACCGACCAAGTCGGTTCGAGTTTAATAACTACGTCTTAATGACATTCATTCCATGTGGTTTATTTTGCTAGAAGTTAGGGTTCGCAATGGGGCGGATAGGGACGGGTTTTTGCCCTGCCCTACAATAACCCGTATAAAACCCATTCTATTCAAACTCGCAGATAGTAAAAAGTTGAACATTAACCCATCCCCGCGGACTCCTGCCCCAGTGGATACCCACCCCGTCTCTATCCGCCCTTATAATTATTAAAATCCAACAAATAAAATAAAAGTTTAAAATTTATATAACTATCATCATATACATAACATAAATTAAGGTAAAAATTTAAATATGATACAATATTATTAATTATTTTACATATATCACATATATTATATATATCGGAGCGAGTAGGAGCGGCTAATATCTAAACCCGACCCCGCTCCGCCCTATTCAAGATCCGGCTCTATACCGGAGCGGGTAATTACCAATCCCGAGCGGATAGGGACGGAGTGGATACCCGCAACTTCGGGTAGTGTTGTCACCCCAACCTAGGAGTGTGTATTGCATGTTCTGCAATAACATATTCGTGATCAGTCCCAAGAAGATCAAATATTGCTCTTATTAATGTTCTTCTTGATTTTTTTAGATTTCGTTTTGGTAATTTATCATCTTGACAAGACACATTAATTACACTTAAGTTCTTACAATCTTCTATTTTTGGTTGAAATTTGTTGTGTCTTTTAACGAATATCTTTTCATCTTTTCAATACACACCGTCACTGTCCAAACATTATTCTTTATCATGCTCTCTTTGATTTCTTGGCTTCATTTTGATAATGTACCGTCTTGATTAGACACGTTAATTGCATGAGTTCTTGCTATCTCTTATTTTTTGTCGATATCCTTTCTAATTTGTAATGGATACCCACGTTGATTTCTCATCTTTTCGAGGCACTGAGGCAATGTTCAAGCATTGTTTTTATCATACTCTTCTTGATTTTTAGGCTTTATTTTGATAACTTACTATTTTGATAAGACACATTAATTACATTCAAATTCTTACTATCTCTTATTTTCTACTGCGATGCATTGTGATTTTTAATGGATATCCACGTTGATTTTTCATATTTTCAACACAGGGAGTATTGCTCTTTATCATGCTCTTCTTGATTTCTAAATTTTATTTGACGATCTACTATTTTGATTAGATTCATTAATTACATTCGAATTCTTGTTATTTCCTATTTTCTATTGATCGAGTTCCCTTTTTAATTTTTAATAGATACTCACATTGATTTCTCATCTTTTCAAGGCACGTAGTCAATGTTCAAGTATTATTTTTTAATTATACTATGTGTACACTAAAATCAGTCACTAAAATTAGTTACATATTAAAATATAATACACATTAAAAATAAATTAAACTACACATGTATTTATATATAAATATATTAATGACTGATTTTAGTTTGAGAATAGTATTTTTGTATTTTTTTTTATCATGCTCTTCTTGATTTCTAGGTTTCATTTTGATAATCTACTATTTTGACGAGACACGTTAATTACATTTAAGTTCTTGCTATCTTTTATTTTTCATCGAGATCTCTTCTAATTTTGATTAGATACTCACGTTGATTTGAAGTATATTTCAAAACTTATAGTTATCAAAATCAAATAATGGATACAATAAAAGCACTCAGTCAATGTTTAAATATCACTCTTTGTCATTCTCTTTTTTTATTTTTAGGTTTTATTTTGACAATTTACCATCTTAATGAGACACATTAATTGCATTCAAGTTCTTGCTATCTCTTATTTTCCGCCGAGATCTCTTCTAACTTTAATGGATAACCACGCGATTTCTCATCTTTTCAAGGCACCGAGGCAATGTCTAAGCAGGGACGGACTTAATTAGAGGTGGGCGAGTAGTAGTCTTGTTCCCAAAATTTTTAGAAACTATATTTATATATGAGATATGTATTTAAGAATATAAAAAATATTATATAATTTAGTATTTTTATATTTATTAATTTTTATTATATGATAGATTTATATTTTAATTATTTAATTCACTAATATTTTTTACTTAACTAATTTAATATTATATTCTCAAGTCTTTGTAATTTTTAAATTAGTTTTTATATAATAATTTTTATATTTATTTAAAAAAAATTATTTATTTATTTTATATTAATATATTTAAAATTTATATTATTATATTAATAATAACTTACGTAGTTATATTTTAGTAATCACATTATATATTTTAAATATTTTTTTCTTATAAAAAATACTTATTTTTCTTCTAAATTTACGTTGTTAAAAGAAAAACTTTTATAAAAATATCTTATATCTTGTATTCTATAAAGGTATTGTGTCTTTCAAATAATTAATAATTTATCATTTATTTTCAAATTTTTAAAATTTTTTGAAAGAATTCATTTTAATTAATAAGATATGTGATCATTTTTAACTAAACACGCTATAAATTATTGGTACTTTATAATTTTATAATATACTATTGATATTGTTATATTTTTTTATATAACTATCATATTAAAAATAAAATTGTGAAAAAATTTATAATATATATATATATATATATATATTGATAAATTTTTTAAAAAACAAACTCTAATAATTATATGTTAATTATTTTTATGAAATAAAAAAAATTTTATCTAAAATTCGGCCTCTCCATACTAAACTTTTTGGATCCGTTCCTCCTGTGTACAAGTATTGTTCTTTATCATGCTCTTCTTGATTTTTAAGCTTTATTTTGACAATCTACTATCTTAATGAGCCACATTAATTACATTCAAGTTCTTACTATTCCTTATTTTCTGCCGAGATGCCTTGTGATTTTTAACGCATACTCACGTTAATTTTTCATCTTTTCCAAGTATTGCTCTTTAGCATGCTCTTCTTGATTTCTAAATTTTATTTTGACAATCTACTATCTTGATTAGATTTATTAATTACGTTCAAGTTCTTGCTATTTCCTATTTTTTACCAAGACCCTTTCTAATTTTTTAATTGATACTCACATTGATTTCTCATATTTTCAAGGTGCCGAGTTAGTCCAAGTACTTTTCTTTATCATGGTTTTTTTTTTTTTTTTAATTTCTAGGTTTTATTAATTATATTTAAGTTCTTCTTTTCTCTTATTTTTTGCCGAGATCTCTTCTGATTTTCACTAGATACTCACGTTGATTTCTCATATTTTCTTGATTTGAAGTATATTTCAAAATATAATTATCAAAATCAAATTATCGATACAGTAATAAGACTGAGTCACTGTTTAAATATGACTTTTTGTGATGCTCTTTTTAATTTTTAGGCTTCATTTTGACAACTTATTACTATCTTGATGAGACACATTAATTGCATTCAAGTTCTTGATACACCCACGTTGGTTTCTCGTCTTTTCTTAATTTGGAGTCTATTCCAAAATCAAATAATGATTACAATTAAGGCAATGAGTCACTGTTCAAGTGGTAGGTCATTGGTTGATCAAGGGGTAGCATATGATAATGGCGGATCATCTAACTGAATGTGTTGTGGACGAGTAAGTTTGACTTTAATTGATTTGGGAACGACCTATGCACATCAATTGCAGTGACTTGAACTGTACGAGAAGGGATCACAATCACATATGAGATGGGAATAACTCCTTTGACATCAGAAATTGCAAGAACTGCTGGAGAAGAACAAATAATCTTTTGCAACCCAATGACACATAATTGGGAACGTGGAATACTGGAAATCCAAGCAAACAAAAAAGACGGCTGTAATGGTAATCTGGCAGGTGCAAGAACCAATAACAAGTTTGAAAGCCCAGCTGCGTGCGACCTCTCTATTTTCATTTTGGTGAACGCTATGGTGACTAAGATATGGTACCTGACTTACTGAAAAAGGTAAAGAAGTAATATTTAATAAACTTTAAATATTTTATTTTTATTTTATATATTTTATTTTTTACTTATAAAAGTAAGTTAGACAATTTAAGCACCATAATGAAAAGATACCGTAAAAACCACCTTTTTAGAGTCTTTATCTCTAGGAATGAAAAAAAGTTCAAGCAATAAGTACATGTTCAGACTCAAGTTCTTATAAAAGCTTTATTATGTTAATAAGCTAGATTCACGTTCATTAATTAATTTTATTGGCCTGTCAGGCCTGCCTGAACCTGTTAATACATAATTACATATATAAATAATTTTTTTATTATTAATAAAATTATGAAATATTTTAAAATTTAAAATTTTTTATAAATATTAAATATGACATATTACATATAAATATGTTTATTAAAAAAATAATTTTTTTAAATAATATTTTTATTTTTGTAAAAAAAAATTATCAAGCCTTTTAATAAGTTTCAGGTTAGGCTAGTCTGAATAACAGGCCAAACTTAATACTTTAAAAAAAATTTATAATAACTACAAGTTAAGCTCAGACCAATTAACTACATGATAGGTCAGGCCTGTTAAGACCAAAGTCTGACTTAACCTGACCTGATTCTACCCTAGTTATCTCTAAGGCTTGACCTTCCTTATTTTAATTTTATTTTGAATTTTATAAAATATCACATGCATATTTGTGAGATTATATATCATACAAATTAATTAGGATTATTCTCTACATACAAGTCATTTACACATACAAGTTTATACAAGTCATTTATATTGTATTGTTTAAGAATTTTTTATGTATGTGTATTGATAAGTTCTATATAATTCAAAACTCTTCCTCTTCTTCTTTGCATTATAAAAGTGAATTTTATTGAATTAGGATTAACTTGTATAAATTTGTACGTCAAAAAGACTTGTATGTATAGCATGCTTCAATTAATTAACACAAGTTGATACAGATAAATAAAGATTTGTATTCTTTAACTATCTCTTCTAGATTCAGGAGGCTGAAAATAGAACTTGTTTGTTTGAAAAAATTGTCTACTTTATATCTTTGTAGTGTCTAAAAAATTAATCATTAGGCATCCGATCTTATGGTTACATGATACAAATAAAAAATATAAAATATAAATTAATTTAAAATTTAATATAAAATTTATTATTTTAATATTTGATCTTAATTCAATTTAAATTTTATAACATTTTTTATTATTTAATTTAATAAATTATACAAGTGACAATATCTAATTGATCTTTTTTTTAAATAATAAAAAAATATTTACTCATTTTAAATATTATATTCAATACAAATTTTAATTTTAAATGAGTTCAGTTATTATAAATATAAAAAATAATATCCAAAAAATATTTCATTAAAATTGCTCTTAATTCATCGTCTTAACATTTAAATAGATAAAAATTTAAGTATATTGTATATATATTATTTATAGAAAATATCAAAATATTTTTTTCTTTAAAATTAAGAGATAACTTAGGACTTCTAATAATTTTTCTTTTATAAAAGACAATTGTGACGCCTTATTTAAAAGAGAGGTTATTTTATCCTCTAATTTTATTATTTTAAAACAATATGAATTCTTTGTTAAAAATCTATCAAAACACGACGAAAGAATCAATTTGTTCAATGTACGTCATTTTTTAGGACTTTAGAGAATAAAGATTTATTGTAAACTAAAATGTCTAATTTAAAAGTTCTTAGAACCAATTTAGATGTTTATTCTATAAATTATTATTGTTACTTTTATTTTTATTATTGCTGTTGCTCCTATTTTGCTAGTGTGTTGTTGTTGCAGCTATACTACTGCTAATCTACTATTGTTATTGTTGTGGTCATTATTGTTGATAATACTTTATCGTTGTTAATGTTATTATTGTCAAGGTTGTCAACTTTGTGAGTCTAAATAAATTTGTGGAGCTGACCTAAATTTGATTTGCGAGTTAATTTGTAGACTCGTACGAGTTTACCTATTATAAAGTGTATATATATATATATATAATCATATATAATGTATATTTACTCAATTTTAACCCTTTAAAATTTATAATATCAATTTTAAAGCACATAATAAATTAAAATAGTAGCATACATTATAACAAATACTTTAAAATACACATCCAAATCTTCTATAATTATTCTTATACAAATACAACATAGAACACATAAAATAAAAAATTTTTAATTTGTAATACTAAATCTTTAATTGAACATTGAACAATATCAAATAATCAAATTAACTCTAGTCAAACTAATTAATTACTAATCAGTCATGAATGGATAAACCGTCTGGTCATCTAACATAAATGATAAACAATAGGCTAAAATTAGAAGCAATAAAATTTAAAAAGAAAAAAAAAACTAAATCAAGAAGCAAAGGCTCAAAGAAAGGGCAAAAGGCATACAAAAAATAGAGGATACAGAAGAAAAGAAAGGGGTAAAGTCCCAACAAATCAAAGACAAGGGTGCAACAGGCAACGGTGGTGAGGGTGCAGCAGCAGCACAAAACAACGACAACAAAGAGCCATGGATTTCACGATGGTGCAAACCAGAGCAGAGATAGGACTGTAGGAGAAGTAGTCGAACTCGTGAATGGTGATAGCACGATGGAGTTAAGGATAGTGGAGATGTGAAGAAATACAAAGCAGAGGGCAAACATAGGTAAAATTCACAGACAATGGTGCAAATCAGTGCAGAGGTAGCAAACGCAGGCGAACAGCGGCAGCTCGACGGGGAACGGCGACTGCGACAAAACATGGAGAAAGTGAGACTTGAGAGAAACTATGCAGGTGACTAAGTTTTGAGTGAGTTTTCTTTCATTCTTTGGGAGTGTTATCGTAACCCTAATAAAAAAAAATTATTATTTTTTGTTTCAAAATGACATTTTTTTGAGAAAAAATAAAGAAAAACACAAATTCGCTAACTCGGTCCTAGACTCACGAGTTTGTCCGAGTTTGACCGAGTCTAGCCGAGGTTACTCAGAATAGAGTCTATGCTCGAGTCAACTCAATTCCATATCTAAACTCGTAAACCCGTACGAGTTTACGAGTTAACTCGAGAGTTTGACAACAATGATTATTCTTATTGTGATTGTTGTGATATTAACGTATTAAATCAAAAGATATATAAGTAAATAATAATTTTTTAAATTAATAATCAATTTTGATCATTTGATTAATTTAACGCACATGCATGATATTTTTTTAATTAGATGTTAAAATATATTATTTCTAAAATAATATAAAAATAACCGATTGAAATTATTAATATAAAGAATTTGTTTAGGTAAATTTAAAAAAAAAATTGATGATTTATTTTTCTTTAAAAAGGTAATTTGATGTTTGTATTTCATGTAAACATATATTTTTATTTATTAATTATATTTAGATATAATAATATAAAAATAATTTTTAAATAAAAAATATTTTTTAAAATATAAATTATAACCTTTGAAATAAATATTTATTTAGTATTTTTATTTTTATTATTAAAAATTTATTAAATACATTAAAAATAAAAAATTTCCTTAAAAAATATATTTTTTAATTAATTTAATTACACTCAAACAAACTGAGAAAGCTAGCTTTAACAATTGTTCTGGCAACGCATTGTAATAATGTTTATAAAGACCTAAACAGAAGAGAAAAAGCTTTAATTTGTTATTGATCAAAAACTTCATCTTATGGTTTGGAGAAATAACAGATTAGGTATATATAACCAAACTTTTCCCAACTAGAAAGCATGTGCTAAGTGTTGATAACTTTCATTATAATAAAATCAAAGTTTAGCAAACAAATAAAAGAAAACACAAAATCACCATATGATCGCAACAATCTAATAAACCTCATCAAATACCTCAGTTGTTAGATTATATCATCGAGTTAAAAAGAAACAACAGGATAATAAGCATCATGGCTAGTTCATTATTCTCTCAATTCATATCCTGTGCATTCATATACACAATCAATTAACTAATCAATTATTACTTTTAAACAAAATTCTATCGATACATAAAAAAAATTAGTTATCGTATTTATATATAAAATATATTTATTATTTTATATATTTTTTAACTAAATAATTAACTATTAACATAATAAAAGTCACTATAGTAGAATAATCAAATTTATCTATAAAATTATAATAATATATAAAAGCTTTTTTAACATATTATTTCTATAGATCAATTGATGATTGGATTTAGGCGTATATAATTGTAATT
This sequence comes from Arachis hypogaea, assembly GCF_003086295.3. NCBI lineage: Eukaryota > Viridiplantae > Streptophyta > Magnoliopsida > Fabales > Fabaceae > Arachis > Arachis hypogaea. Next base: position 142,992,043 of record NC_092051.1, read on the forward strand.
TTAAATATCTATAAGAAAGATAATAATAAAATTTTTTAAATATATTGATATTTTAATAATTTTTAATTATTATGCTATGTGTACATTAAAATTAACGATCAAAATCAATTATTATTATAAAATACATACTAGAATACAAATATATATTAAAAATAAATTAAATCACACATATATTTATACATAAATACATTAGTAATCAATTTTAGTGACTGATTTTAATATACAAATATTATTTTTAAATATATAATTAACATAACAGTTAAAAATCATCCTATTCCGACATATTTACAACTTGAAAGCTTTCAATAATAATTCTAAGTTTTTAACCAAAATTACTTAAGCAGGATTTCCGGGTCTCTGTTCTTGCCACGTCATCATGAACTTCTCAAACCGTGTTCTTTCATGCTATTTCTTCGCCGGCGAACATTATCTCTCTTTCTCTCTCCTTCTTTTCGCTCTTCACTATTCACTCTCTCTCTCTCTCTTTCCACTGAGATATACTTTTATATATAGAGAACATTTCTGTTCTTCACTTGCTTCTCTTCTTTTGTTTTTCTTCTCTATTCCCTTACAAAAGTTAGTTAATTTGTTTTGTAACCGCTATTTTCTGTGAATGAGAAAAATCCCAATCACAAAGAGGAACAAAACAAGGGTTAGAGTGTTTGATTCTCTTCAATATTCTTTAATTGCTTGTAATAATGGAGCTTTTGGTGGGTCCTGCTTTCACCATCGAGGTTCCTTCTTCTCCGCCTCACGCCACGGCGGAATACGACGCCGACCGACCGACGATTAGCAACGCCGGTACCACCGGCGAAATCGAACGCGACGGTACAAAGTCAAACTCCTTCTTCGATGAAGGTTCGGGCTTCCGTGCCGGAGGAAAGGCCGGTTTCTTCGCCGGCGATTCTTCGGAGAGCTCGTCGTCGATCGGAACCCCCGACGACAGCGACATCGAAAACGACGTCGTTTCACCTATAAAAGAAGATGACGAAGATGAAGAAGTTCAAAGCAAGTTGAATGGTTTGAACTCTTTGGACTCTCTAGAAGATTCTCTTCCCATCAAGTCAGTTCCTATTTCTCAACCCTTTATTTTCTTAATTTTTTAATTTCATTTTTCCTTTTGCGTTCTTTCAAGATTTTGAAGTGTTAGGAGTTTTTTTTTTTATATAATTAATATAAAAAGATGTGATAATTTTCTTATTAATTAAATTGTTGTGGTGTTTATTATTTGTTTAGGAGGGGATTATCGAACCATTTTAGTGGAAAATCAAAATCTTTTACGGATCTGTCACAAGTGAACACTGTGAAGGATCTTAAGAAGCAAGAGAATCCATTCAACAAGAGAAGGAGGGTTTTAATGGCGTCAAAATGGTCAAGGAGATCCTCTTTCTACACGTGGTCAAACCCACAGTCTATGCCGCTTTTGCCCCTCGACGAGGATTCCGATGAAGCCGCACAAGAACAAGAAGGCGACGAGGACGAAGAAGATGAGAAGGGTAGAAAGGTCTTTTCATCTCCTTCGTCTTCTGCAAGAGATGAAGTGTTGAGTGTGAGACAGCAGCAGCAGAACAGAGTGCCTCCCCAGTCTTATGCTGCTCATATGAGGCTTAGGTTAGGGAGCTTCAAATCTAGGAGCCTTTCTCTTGCAGATCTGCAAGAACATGATGAAGAAGAAGAAGATCATAACGATAATGATGATGATCATCATCATCAATTAACATAGCTTTTGTTTTCATTTTTTTTTATTGTTGCTTGTATTGTATTTTTAGATGTGGCTTTGTTAGTTGTTCGTAAATAAATTAATTAGTTTTATTAATTTATCATTAACCTTGTCAAAAATCTTACTGGCTCAAGTTATCCTCTGGGGTTGTGAAGTTGTGATATAATATCTTAATAAAAAGTTTTCTAAAAATTGAAAATGAGTTTTATGTTTTGAAATTATTATTAGTATATCATTATTAATTTATTATTGAAGATGATTGGTTGATTGAGTGAAAATATTTTAATGCATGCTAGCTTAAAAGTAGATAAAGTAGTTACTAAGTAATCTTGTTACTAAAATCCAATTTGGACACTAATTAATAATTTTTTAACTAATGTTATATACACATTAAAATTAGTCATTAATTAGTTATTTATATAAAATATATTAAATTATAAAATATATATTAAAAGTATATAAATAAATACATACTAATGAATTAATCATTAACTTTTTTTATAGATATATAGTATTTTTATTAATTTTTTTAGTATACATGTTCATACTAATGTAAAATCTACTACTAAAATGGAAAGTAAGTGAAGGGGTTTTATAAGGGATATTTATTTCATGAAGCTAGTTAATTCTTGAAAGTTATTGGTAAGTGAAAAGATAAATAATAATCTGAACTTAATATATATAGAACAATACTAATACCAATTAGAAGTTGTGAAAAGGAATTTTACTGAAGGATATTCCCTGTGGTTCTATGGAAGTAATGAAAGTTCCATTATGATGACCTGAGGGAGAAGTGCTTCGTCAATTTTCCAGAGTGGATGTGGATATTTGAACAATTATTCAAAAGAGAGAGAAAGGGAAAAAGAAAGAAAGACAAACAATCAATTAAACAACGTTAAGAATATGACAATTTTTACGGACGAGAGAATATGGATGAAAGAGTTTGAGTATTTGTTTATTTTTTTATTTTTTTTTATTCCCTTGCAATTGTGGTTAGGATGGCATCCAGTGGTCATGGAACCATGGTCAATTAGGCCCAGTATTCAGAATGTATATCTTGGACAGATCTTATCCTATCGTATAGACAATAGATGTATCTCTGAAATAAAGTACTTAGAACTTTATTTTATATACCAACAAATATTAGTTTAAATAGTATAGTTTTTGAGTTTGAATTTTATCGGTTGTAATTGATTAAAAAAAAATTTTTAACTGTTGCTATCATGTGTGATAAGTGTGTAAAAAATGTGTGAATATGTTGTGTAATACTTAAAATTGAGAGTTGTCCGATCTTAGAAAAAAAAAAACCTTTATCTAATGTTGTATTTAAATAAATAAGTAATTTTATCATGGTTGCTAGTTGGCCTCTCTTGTCTTTAGTCCAATGAGAATAAGAATCGAATTTGAAGTCTACGTAATCCGTTCTACTTTCATTTCCTTTTATGATGGTTTGTTTGTAGGATGTGACCAATTTATTTGGTGAGAAACTTAGAAATGTTTAACGAGGCCATAAATAACGCATTTATAAAAATAAAAAAAATAAAAACTGACGGGTATTTGTTGAATATTCTTTGGATATCATTGGGGACAAAATTGGATAAAATATTAGCAGGAGTTAAAAATATTTATACAATAAAATAAAATTAAAATAAAAT